>NW_004949196.1:316260-346540 GCF_000317375.1 Microtus ochrogaster
TCCTGGAACTAGCTCTTGTAGACCAGGCTGGTCTCGAACTCACAGAGATCCGCCTGCCTCTGCCTCCCGAGTGCTGGGATTAAAGGCGTGCCTCAGCATCGCCCGGCAGTAAAATATTTTTAAAAAAGAAAGACCTGTGTCATTTTCTGTAGAGATCCATTGTTGTAGTTACTTTTCAGTTGCCATGACAACACACTATGGCCAAGGCACTAAAAACTATGAAGCGTTTATTGGGTTCCACAGTTTCAGCATGGGAGTCCCTAACCTTGGCAGGGAGCGAAGCAACAGGCAGACTGGTGCTGGAGCAGCAGCTGAGAGCTTACTTTCTTGTTCACAAGCAGGAGGCAAAGAGAACGAGAGAATGCTGGGAATGGTGTGGGCTCTTGCAACCTCAAAGCACACCCCAGTGTCACCCCCCAATAGAGCTACACCTCCTCACCTTCCTAAACAGTTCTTCCAACTGGGGACCAGGTATTCAAACATATGAGACTATGGGGACCATTCTCATCCAAACACATCCATGACCCCCAGATCCTTCATTTTTATTTTCATAGGGTTTTTATTTTGTTTTTTAACACAGGTTTTTTTTTTTTTTTTTTTTTTTTTTTTTTTTTTTTACTTCTTCTTTGTATCTAGCTGTCCTGGAATTCATTACGTAGAATAGGCTGACCTAGAACTCACAGAGATTCACCTGCCTGGGCTTCCTCAGTGCTGGGATTAAAGCCCAATGTTCCCCCACGACCTGGAGAATCTATCCTGACACTTTCACCCAGAACAAAAGCAAAACAGCATTTCTGACTAAGAGGTAAAAGGATGTGGGTAGGAAGAGTCTAGAACATCTCAAGGTAGCGTGTGTTGGCAGTAGTGCCTAGAAGTTGACCTTTGGACCTGAGGATTGAAAGAATTAAATTATTAAAAAAAAAAAAAAAAGCGTTCCAAGCAGAGAAGGGAGCCAGGTCAGATTGACCAGGGACCCTCTATCCTAAATGCAGGCAGGAAGGGAAGTGCCTCTCCCGGAGGCCTCCAACTTCCTTGTGATCCTGGGAAGATCTGTTTCTTCCCTGGCAAAGTGACCTTGTACCTTGAAGTGTGTTATGGTGTAGTGCTTGCTCAGAAACCCACAGAAGTCAGAAACAGGAGTGAACCTGCAAATAAGGCGACACCGGAGGGTGGAGCCCTGAGCATCTCGAATGTCTTCTACAGCCTTCTCTGAACTTGAAGCTTGCTCGCATTTTGTACCCTAGGCCCCGCCCCCGTCCACCTTGGCCACGCCCCTGGGCGGCTGCTATTTTCTTCCCGCCCTCCAGCGTCTGTATTCTAGGCCCCGCCCCTCCTCACGTTGGACCCGCCTGAGCCGCGATGATGGGTTCAGCCACCCTAGGGTCCGGCCCTCCTGGTACCCAGGCCTCAGCTGACAACCACGCCCTCCCACCTTGGCTCCATCTTGGGGTTGTACTACACCCTGGTCCCGCCCCTCCGTGTCAGCTCCTCCCACTCCGGCCTGAGGTCTGCTCCGCTGACTAGCTTTGCTCTCTGCACGCTCCAGTGTTAGTGCAGCCATTTGCACAGCAGGGTTCAGGTGGTGGCAGTTAATTCCTTCAAGTCGTTGTATTCAAGAGTTTGCCCAGTATCTCGACTCCCAGAGTGGCCACTGGTACCTATGACACCTGCCAGGAGCCACTCATCCGTCCACTGTGGACCAGCAGGATTGGACCCAGCCCGGATTCTGTCATTCAAATTCCTCAGGCTGGCAGAGCGTGGAGTGTGGGAGGGTGAGCCCAGAGAAGAGGCTGGGGTACCCCTCAGCTGCCAGAGCACTTGATCCACATAAAATGGGTGCGGTGCATACCTGTCACTAGCAGGGAAGCCAGGTATTTGGGATAGCCTGGGCTCCGCGAGATCCCACATCAAAGTGAAAAGGGAGCGAGGAAGGCGAGAGAGGAGGGACACAACACAGCCTTTGAATCTAGACCTTTGGTTACCCGCTGTTACAGTCCCGGGCCACCAGGGGACGCAAAACTTCCACCAAGGGTGCTTATGGGGGTGGTAAGACGACCTGGGTTCGATTCCGGAGCCCTTGTAGACCAGAGCAAGCAGACCCTCATAAACTGACCTCCAACCTCCGCAAGTGTCCGGTCGATTAGCCTTCTCCCAATCCCTAAATAGATGTTTTTTAATAATGACTTCAGCTCTGGGAGCTGGTTCAGCAATGGCTAATGAATGTGCACCCACATGGTTCACAGACACACATGCAGGCAAAACACCTATGTATGAAAATCATTTATTTTTATTTAGTTTGTTTCTTCGAGGTAGGGTTTATGTGTAGGCCTGGCTATCCTGGCTGTCCTGGAACTCACTCTGTAAGCCAGGTTGACCTCAAACTCAGGGATCCGATTATCTCTGCCTCCCAAGTGTCTCCCAACACTGCCCAGTTTTGTTTGTTTGTTTTTTTGCCATTGTGGATACTTATAATTGGTCCCAGGCCGGGCGGTGGTGGCCCACGCCTTTAATCCCAGCAGGAGGATCTCTGTGAGTTCGAGGCCAGCCTGGTCTACTAGAGCTAGTCCCAGAACAGGCTCCAAAGCTACAGAGAAACCCTGCTTCGAAAAACAAAACAAAACAAAAACAAACAAACAAAAAGAGAATTGGACCCATGTCCTTTGGAAGGATATCAAGTACTCTTAAACCTCTGCGCCATGTCTCTAGCCAATAATAAAAACTTTAAACTGTTTTTTTGTTTGTTTGTTTTTTACTGTCAGAGAGTAACTCGCTTCAACGGCTAGCAATAGGCGAGTTTCCTGTTCGAACTCCCAGCCTAAAGGAAGACCGAAGGCAGCAGGCACAGCCGCCCTCCGCGGTCTTCGCGAGCCGCCTAAAGCCGGGCTCGCCCAGCGGGCTGCACAAGCTCACAGTGGCCGCGGAGCCTCCGGCCACCAGAGGGCGCCCGCGGCGAGTCTGCCTCTCTGGCCGCAGCGGCGATCGAGGAGCAGATATCCCAGGGTTCCGCGCAGCGCCATCCTTCCTGTCGCGGCCGCCATCGGAGAGGAGCAGGTATGTGGAGCTCGTCAGGGGCATCCGCCGCCATCGGGGCTCCCGGGCCGCGGGGCGCGTCGGGAGGCGGGCGGGCGGGCGGAGGGGCCGGTCTCAGCCGCCGTGTCGTCCCGCAGCCATGGCCCTGCGCTACCCCATGGCCGTGGGCCTCAACAAGGGCCACAAGGTGACGAAGAACGTAAGCCAGCCGAGGCACAGCCGGCGACGCGGGGTGAGTGCGGGCTCCGGGGCCGCGGCGGGGGAGGAGAGGCCGGGGCGCGGGGTAGTGCGGGGTGCGTGCGGGGTGGCTGCCGCGCCGCTGAGCTCGTCCCGGGTCCCCGCAGCGCCTCACAAAGCACACCAAGTTCGTGCGGGACATGATCCGGGAGGTGTGCGGCTTCGCGCCCTACGAGCGGCGCGCCATGGAGCTGCTCAAGGTGTCCAAGGACAAGCGCGCGCTCAAGTTCATCAAGAAGCGGGTAGGTGGCGCGGAGGGCCTGCCGGCGGGCGGGGCGGACCTGGCTGCGGTTGCCCCAGGGTGACGCGACTCTTCCCCCCCCCACACACACACACAGGTGGGCACGCACATACGCGCCAAGAGGAAGCGGGAGGAGCTGAGCAACGTGCTGGCCGCCATGAGGAAGGCGGCGGCCAAGAAGGACTGATTCCCTCCCCGTTCTCAATAAACGTTGCTGTGGCGCAGATCGTGTGTGTGCGTGCGTGTGTTCGCGGCTGCGCGGTGACTCGGCTCTGGAAATAGGCTTTTTATTCATGATTCTACAGCTCTGCTCGTGGCTCCGCCACCCCATGATTACAAAGTCAGTCCCCGGGTCACCGCTCCACGGCCCGCGCCTGGTGCTGCTCGCGCAGCGGAAAGGCGATGCGGAAGATGTCGCGGTAGTGCTCCACGAAGTGCACCTCCAGGCCCTCCGTGATGAATGGGGCCAAGTCTGAAAAGTCCTTCCTGTTCTCGGCCGGCAGGACGATGCAGGTCACACCTGCGCGCTTGGCCTGTGGGGACAGTCAGTCAGCAGGGTCCTGACTCAGCTCCCCAGGTGACCCAGGGCTCGGGTGCGGCAGGGCACTCACCGCTATTGTTTTCTCCTTGATGCCGCCCACAGGCAACACTTTGCCGGTGAGGGAGACCTCCCCCGTCATGGCCAAGTTCTGCAGCACAGGCTGACCCAGGGCTAGGGACAGGAGCGCTGTCACGATGGTGCAGCCCGCGCTGGGGCCATCCTTAGGGGTAGCACCCTGCAGAGAGGCAGGCAGTGAGAGGAGCTGCTGGTGGGTTTCGGGGTAAGGTGCCAACCAGACAGGGTCCTTCCTACCTCAGGAACATGCAGGTGGATGTGAGAGGTGACCAGGAAGTCATTGTCCGGGTCCTGCTCCATCAGGAAGGCACGGGCAAACGTGTAGGCGATGCGAGCGCTCTCCTTCATCACATCCCCCAGCTGCCCTGTCACCTCTAGGCTGCCATCCTTGTCCTCCCTGCTGCCCCTGAGCAAGGGCCTCCTCAAAGACGTCTCCACGAACAGAGTGGAGCCTCCTAGGAGACAGAGGGGACTATGTGCTAAGACCTGCTTCTCTGCACTGGCAGCACACACTTGTGCCGTCAGTCCAAGCAGCAGCAATAGCATGGCGTGGGGCGCTCACCCATGGCAGTCCAGGCCAAGCCCATGACCACACCAGCAGGTGTGATGTCGTACATGCGCTCCACGGTGAACACGGGTTTCCCCACGAAGTCCTGCAGGTTCTCTGGCGTCACCTGCACCATCTCCGCCTCCCCACTGACTATCTTGTAGGCTGCTTTGCGCAGCACCTGCAGAGTGGAGGTGTGGTGAGGCTTGTGCTGAGGGGCCTGTGGCAGGCACGCAGCTGGAGGGACTCACCTTCTCCACCTGCTTCTGCAGATTGCGAACACCACTCTCCCTGCAGTACTGCTTGATGAGCAGAGTGAGCACCGCAGCAGACAGCTGGGCCTTGTTCTCGTCCAGGCCGCACAAGGCGCGTGCCTGTGGCACCAGGTACCGCTGTGGGGGGAGCAGCTGTCAGCAATGCCTACTGCCCCCATTCACTATATGGGTGAGGCACCCCGGGGTCCCATGCTGCTCCCACACACCCAAGGCTGAACAGCTCCATAGTGGGGGTCCCAGCCCTGCCTGGAGGGTAAGTGTGGCCTGAGACCACCTCTGCCTAGCACCTGACAAGCACTGGGAACGGAGAACCTGATCTGATCTTGTGCCCCTCCAGCCCTCGGGCTCCACCTACCTCAGCAATGGCCAGCTTCTCCTGTGCTACATAGCCTGACACATTGATCATCTCCATGCGGTCCCTCAGTGGCTCTGGGATGGTGTCAGTGACATTGGCCGTGCAGATGAACAGCACCTAGCGACAAGGGGCACAGAGTGCTGGAAGCTGGTGCACCCAATTTCCGCAGCCCCTACACAGAGCACATTAGTCAGCACTCACCTTGGACAGGTCCACAGGCACATCCAGGTAGTGGTCCAGGAAGTTGGCGTTCTGCTCAGGGTCCAGCAACTCCAGCAGTGCTGATGATGGGTCCCCTTGGTAGCCTCGGCCAATCTTGTCCACCTGCGTGAGGAAGGCAGGACCATGGGACCATGCCCAGCTCCTTCCCCCATCACATGCTGGGCTTAGCATGGCCTGATCCTTCTGTCCCCAGAGCCTGCCCCACCTCATCAATCAGCACCAGCGGGTTCTCTGTCTTGGTCTTCTTCAAACACTGGATGATTTTCCCAGGCATGGCCCCAACGTAGGTGCGCCTGTGGGGGGGGCCACACTCGGTGTGGGTCAGCAAGCCGAGCAGAGGCCCACTTGGAGGCAGCTCTTGGTCTCACAGTTCACCCCAATGCTCTCCCTCCAGCCAGTATCTGACAATATGCCCAGCCTGCAGTCATGCTCAGCCCACTTCCTTAGTAGCTGAATTAGGTGGGGGATGGCCGTCCAGGCTGAATCTTGACAGGGACAGCTGGTGCAGCGTGAAAGCCACACTCAGGCCCAATGCTCTGCAAGGCAGGCAGGACAGGATAAACAAGGGCCTGAGCGAGCTCGGGAGCAGGGGTGGCAGAGTGCCACTGCAGGGCATGAAAGATGATGGTGGCACTGAGCAAACAAGCTAGAGCAGGCTGTGAGGGACGGAGCCTGGTTAAGTAGAAGCAGCAAGGGGGTCCCTGTGGCTGTGACTGCGCAGGACCTGAAGGACTGCCGGGAGTTTTGGGCAGAAAGGGGTGCTTTACTATTGTGACAAGATACTTTTGTTTCAGCCGGGCGGTGGTGGCGCACGCCTTTACTCCCAGCACTCAGGAGGCAGAGGCAGGCGGATCTCTGTGAGTTCGAGGCCAGCCTGGTCTACAAGAGCTAGTTCCAGGACAGGCTCCAAAGCTACAGAGAAACCCTGTCTCGAAAATCTAAAAAAAAAAAAAAAAAAAAGATACTTTTGTTTCCCAAGGAAGGGCATCACATATCCAGGCTGGCAAAGGGGGCACGTGCCAAGCTAGCTCCTGACTGTTCATTGGCGGGCATCAGCACAGCCTGCCTGCCTCTGCCCGCCAAGCCTGCTTCTTCTCAGCTTCTTCCAACCACACTGGATCTGCCCTATGCTAGGGACCTGGAGCAACCATAGGCCTAGGAAAGGCCGCCTGGCTCTGCCACCAGTCACTCATGTCAGCTTGGTCTCAGTGCTTAACTCAAAAGGCTGCCAGGCTCCTGTGCCGCCTGTGCTCCTGCAGCTGACTGCCCCCCACCTCAGGGCTTCCACACTGAATGCATATTTAGGTGCCCTTAAAAAAACAGTTTCAGGTGTGGTGGCATACATCTTTAATCCTAGACTCAGAAGAAGGAGGCAGGAGGATCTGTGAATTCAAGGGCAACCTGGTCTACATAGGGAGTTCCAACTCCACGACAGCAAAGGCTACATAATAAGGCCACCCTGAAAAAGTTGAGACCGGCCAACAACTAGCTACCTCCTGCCTCTTCCTCTGTTCACCCTAGCCTGGAATACTCTGCCCTGCCCATTGCAAACCTCCATCTTCCCACAGTGAGCAGGAGCAGGCTGCGGCCTGGGTCACACTGCTTGTCCAGTCAGGTAGGTGCCAGGCCTGGCCTACCTACCTGTGCCCCTTGATTTCAGCCACATCTGTCATACCACCAACACTGAAACGGAAGTATTCACGGCCGAGGGCACGGGCGATGGAGCGTGCAATGCTGGTCTTGCCCACACCCGGTGGCCCGTGGAAGCATAGGATCTTGCCCTGGGTGGAGCCTCGGAGCTGGCTCACAGCGATGAACTCCTGTGGAGGCCAAGGAGACTCAGTGCACAGGTGCAGGCCTCCAGAGTCAGGGCCCAATGCCTCCCAATGCCTATGAGACGTAAGGCTGGGCTAATGGGAGCTGTGGCTGCAGGGCACCGGGGCTGCTCAGAGGTGTCACACACATAAGGGTCCCTTCTCCACAGCCTGGCCCACATCACACCTTGTCACAGAGCCCCCTAGGTACTGAAAACCTAGTACACCAGGCTTCTGCCACCCATCCACTAGGGACATCCTGAGCCCCAGTGGGTAGCTGATTGGTTTCCGATGGAAGGACTTAAAGACAAAAGGAGGCAGCCTGCCCTCAGCAGTGGTGGTGCGCGTGCTGTGGGACTTACCAGGACGCGCTTCTTCACGTCCTCCATGCCGTAGTGGTCCTCCTCCAGCACAGCCTGGGCCCTACCCAGGTCAAGGTTCTCATCACTCTGCCGGCCCCAGGGGATGGATGTCAGCCAGTCCAGGTAGTTGCGGGTGACACTGCAGGGACAAAGCACTGTAAACAGCCCCAGGGACCACAGGAAGGATGTTCACCACCCATGAGGGACACAACAACTGAGGGGCAGCAGGGATGAGTATGCCTCAGAGGAGAAGCTGAGGGCAGGCCCGCTCAGTGAGCCAGAGGGAGGGCTGTACTTCAGGGGTATAGCATCCTCATGCCAAGATTTCAGCTCAGACTGACATGAGTCAATGTGGAGTTGTCTGAACCACTAGGGACCAGTGCCACCCACTGAGCCCGGGGGAAGAGAGTCTAGACATGGACCCGCATCAGCAGGCAGAAGCAAAAGTGCTGGGCTGCGCTCAGACTGTGCTGGTCCACCACATGCTTGCTTCCTGGGCCACTGCAGGCAGAGCCAGAGGCAGCCAGCACAGCCACAGGCACGTACAGCTCAGGCCTGGGCCCAGAGGCCTTTTAGATTCCCAGCAGCCTGCACAGCAAAATGCCCACCCCAGGATTTTGTGGCACAGCATGCAGGGGTGGCCTGGAGCCATGGCAGTGGGGACTCACTTGAACTCAGAGGAGTGGTTGTCCAGCAGGGCTAGCTTGCTCAGCTCCTCATCTACCACGTCCATTACATGCTTGGGGACCATGAGCTCCTTGAGGCGCTCCCGGAACTTCTCCTCGATAGCGTCTTTGTCATCCTTCTCCAGCCCCAGTTCCTTCTTGATGATCTTCAGCTGCTCCTGCAGCAGGTACTTCCTGTGTGTCTGCTTGATCTTCTCCTCCACCTGTGGCAGGCAGAGCTGGAGCAAGGCGGGGCAGGGACCCTCCACAGAATCCCCTGGGCTGGGTGTACAGCATGCTTCCCTTACAGACTTCCACATAGAGTGTCACAGGGCACCCAGACATGGACTTGCTTTCTGTGTGGATCTGCTGTAATGGCCAAACAGACACAGCCAACCACACACACAAAACTACCCATGAGTTAAACCTGCATTTTCTTAGTTTTTGATTTTGAAGCAGGTCATGTAGCCCAGACTGGCCTCAAAACTCCCTATATAGCTAAGGATGGCTCTGAATTCCTGACCATCCTGCCGTCATCTTGCCTGGCTTATGGTGTGGGAAGTCCTTCTGTATATGTGTAGCTTTAGTTGTTAATATGTTGATATGTGTTTGCTTTGTTGGTTAATGAATAAAGAAGCTGGCTTGGCCTGAGATAGGGCAGAGTAGAGCTAGGTGGGGAAAACTAAACTGAATGCTGGAAGAAAGAAGGTAGAGTCGTGAGATGCAATGTAGCCACCAGAGGGGAAAGATGTGAGCTGCCAGCTGGAACCTTGCAGGGAGGCCACGAGTTTCATGGTAAAACATAAAATAATGGGAACGGATTAATTCTAGATATAAGAGCTAGCTAGCAATATGTTTATGTTTATGGCCAAGCAGTGACTTAAATAATATAGTTTCTGTGTGGTTATTTCAGGAGTCTGGGTAGCTGGGAGATGAACGAGCGGCCTCCTACAACAGGCTTATGCTATGTTCACTGAGCTGCAGCCCACTCCAGGAGGGAGCCTTTGCTACAGCAAATGAAGACGAGCACATGCCTAACGTCCCAGCACACTGGGGCTGAGACAAGGGGACTGTGTTAGTGTAAGTTCTGGGTCAGCCTGTTTACAGAGAACCCTAAATCAGAGTTAGAGCCAGGACACATCCCTTCACCTCCCCTTCCCATCACCTCTCGGCCCAGGCGTTGCTGAAGCTTGCTCAACTCAAACTCCTTTTTCAAGAGTGACAGGGCTTTGTAGAGCCGCTTAAGGATCTGAAACAACAGGGGACAGTGGGGTTGTCTGGGAGCAGTAGTGCTGGTGGTATGGGACAAGCACCCACGTGAGCCCCAGCTGGGGACTCTGTCCTGACATGGCACACTCACATTGGTCTCCTCCAGAACATCCTGCAGCTCATGGGACTCTGCCCCTGTAAGCGCAGCACCCATGTCGCTTAGGTAGATGGGGTTGTCCACCACACGCTGGCCTGCCTGCATCATCTGCAACACTGACTCCCTGTAGGGACAGAGAAGCCATGCCTTAGACACCTCCCCCACCACACACAGCCAAGCTTCAGTGACAGCTAGCTTTGCCAGTGTGCTGCAGTGGGGCAGAGAGCGGGCACCATGTGGTAGTCCCCACCCACCCCGGCCCTCAAACGCTGACCTGTACAGAGGGTTCAGGGCGATGATATCCCGAATGGTCTTCACAATCTCTGCAGTCAGGGCCTGCCAAGCAAGCATCATGGCAGTCACAAGACGGCAGAAGGGGAGCCCACAGGACCACCCCAGGACAACAGAGTAAAAACCAAGGTCATCAGCAACAACAGGAGTACACCCGGGGCCAGTGAGATGGCTCAGAGCATAAAGGCTCTGGCCACCAAGCATGATGGCCCAAGTGCCACCCGTGGGTTCCATATGGTACAAAACCAACTCCTAGACTCCCAAGCCTGTCTGACCTCCTTATGCACTCTACCCTCATAAGGGTAGACATAAAAACAAAACAAAGAACTATAGAAAATGAATCCAAGGGCCCACCCATGGAGACCAGGGACTCAAGCAAGCACTGCTCCAGATGGTCAGAGCTGCTGCCCCCACTCCACATGTTTTCCAGGGCTTTTGCTTTCTGTTGTTGAGGCAGGGCCTTACTCTATGACCTAGGCTGGCCTCCAACACCAGTCATTCTCCTGCCTCAGCCTCATAGTACTGAGATCACAGCCAGGCAGGACAACACCCCCAGATGAATTCCCCTTTGTAGAGGAGACCAACACAAGGGTGCACCTTCCCACACAGCTGTGTCTCTGAGGCCCACGGCACTGCACATCTCAACAGGAAGGCTGGCATAGTGCCACCAGCATGGAGACATTGCTCTAAGTTGAAACATGTTCCATTAAACAGAATGATTCTCCCAGGCCACCGACAATCCCATGAAGTCCACAATCCAGCATCAGCCCAGAGGCCTCCTCTCTCCACACAGCCCCAGCCCACAGCAGACATCACAAGTAATTCCAGCATCCACCCACAGAGCTCAGCCCAGAGCATCTTGCCCATAGCTCTGATCAACCACAACCAATGGAGTCACAGTCCCTAGAAGAGGCCGCAGAAGTCCCATCTGCCAGCAGTGACAGCACTGCACAAACTTCAGAACACATTCCGGGCTTTGGGTCATCTAACTGTCCTACCCATGGGGACCTTGAGGAAGGCAGGAAAGCTTCAGTTTGGGGTCAGAATGGCCATAGCTCACTTATTCCCTGATTCATGAACAGCTCCTGAGCTGTGAGGGAGTAACAGGTGGGTGCTCTACAGAGCGTTGGAAGACTGAGCTGGGGTGGCATGAGTTCAAATCCCGCCTTCTCTACGAACAACAATGGGCCAGTGCAGTCCTGCACCCACCCCACTGTCTGTGCATGTCATTTCAGGGGACTGCTGCTCAAGGCCCACAGCATGGCAAATGGCTTACCTTCACCTCCTCTGTGACCTGGAAGTCTTCATGGGCCACGTTCTCAACCTCCACCATGAGCACCTCTTTGGGGGTGTCGGTAGAGGCCTCAGGCAGCAGCTCCAGCTGAGGCTTGGCCGACTCATCCTCGGCCTCCTTCTTGCCTCGCTTCAGCTTCCTCCGGGACTTCTGCTTGTTCTCGGACTCTGGCTCTGGCCCCTCGGGCTCCACCTCCAGCTGCCGGCTGATGTGAATCCTGCGAGCAGGCAGACCGATGAGCCCAGGTGGAGCCAGGACAGAGCTGTGTGTTCAAAGGCCCTGTGGCCCTAGGGTTTTCAAAAAATGGGAAAATCCAACAAAACAAGGCAAACTGAAAAGCATCGCAAATACTGGGGCTCACTAACAAAAACACGGCACTCGAGACCTCTGGGCTTCTTGGAGCGGCACCAAGGGACAAAATGCTATGGTCTTGGGCACTTTCTCTTCACCAGTGGTGTTAAATGCTTGCAACCGTCTGAGTCAGGGAGAGCTGTTGACCACAATCACTTCTGTGCACGCTGAAGGGCACATCTTATCTCACCCTGACTGTGACCCCGTACCTTCTGTGGCCTGTGACGATCATGCGTAGCTTGTCTCCAAGGTCCTGCATCTCATGGATCTGAGCGAATGTTCCCGTGTGGTAGATTTCATCCAGGCTCTCTACCACATCCGACTCATTGCTGAGGGAGACAACACAAAGACACATTGGCGGCGCCACAGCACTGTGTGCGGTGGGGCGACTTGGGTAGGAGTTACGAGAGACAGAAGCACCTGCCTGCTCCTTCAAGGGTGATGGACAGCTCAGCAGTAGTCCTTCCTGGGTGGAGCACCTCACTAACTCCTCTCCCCTGTTACAGTTCCCACTCTGAGGTTAAGAACTAGATTCATGGGTGGGTGTCCTGAGATCCCGATTTTAAGAGTTCACGTCTACAGCATTGGGAAAGGGTCTTTCATGTGCTAGGTAAATGCTCCTGACTAAGCCATGGCCCAGCCCCTCCCTGGGGGACTCTAAAGCCAAGCCTTTGGCTTAGACTAAAATGGCAGTGTTTTTGGCTCTTGGTCTTGTCCTTGGATCCTTTTAGCTCAATTTGAAAAGTTCAAACAACAGTCTCATGCAGGAAAAACTTACTTGTCATCTCTCTTCAGGAAGACACCAACATAGGGCTGCGCCAGGCGGACTTTCCTCCTCAGGAGCTCAACCAGCTTCTTATTTTTAACCTGCAGGAGAATGAGTGAGGCACCAGTCACGGCCACTGGCAAAAATGCTTACTGCAAAGCCACAGCTCCACCGTCACACATGGAGTGAGCTGAGGCAGGAGGCCCTGGAGTCTGAGGTGGCTTCCTTCCAGCCTTGAACACCACTTCCTAGTTACTCTAATTTCAGTGACTGACTCCTCCCACCCCTTAGCAGCTGTCAAGGTGCCCAGCAGAGACAGGGAGACCTTTCTGAGTTCGAGGCCAGTCTAGTCTACAGCGCGAGGTCCAGGACAGCCAGGGCTGCAGAGAGACCATTCCAACAAAAAACAGAAGCAGTGGGGCTGGACGGGTGGCTTGGCCGTTAGGAGCACTTGTTCCTGTAGACGGCTTGAGCTCAATTCTCAGAACCACACAGAGGTTCCCAACCATCCTTGACTCAAGTTTCAAGGAACCTGACACTCTTTTGAATCTTTTGAACTCCACGGGCACTAAGCACACACGTGCCTATATATGCAAATACTCACACACACACATAAACTCAGTGCAAACACACACACCTGTCACCTGAGCCGTTGCCCCACCGGCGCTCCGTAGTTTAGCGCGCACCACAGAGCTGACACTAATTTGGAACTCAAGGTGATCCTCTTGCTTTAGTTCAGGATTTACTGGGACAAGTTTCTGATATAGCAAGGCTGGGGAGGGGGGTCCCAACACCCTTCATCTGTGTGGGGCTCTTGCTTGTCTGAGACAGGGTCTCCCTATGGAGCACAGGTTGGCTTGAACTCACGCCAACCCTAATCCACCCTCCACTGTGCAGGGATTAGAGAGTCAGCACCACCCACTTCCAGTTTAGGTGGGTGTTGTTGTTTGAGATAGGGTCTGTGGTATTTGAATGAGAATAGCTCCACAGGCTCATATATTTGAATGTTTGGTATCAGTCATAGGAATTGTTTAGGAAGGCTTGGGAGGTGTGGCCTTTGTTGGCTGTCTGCCACTGGGGGTAGGCTTTGAGGTTTCAAAAGCCCATGCCAGGCTCTTTCTGCCTGCAACTTGTGGATCAGAAGCAAGTTCTCGGTCACAGTTACTGTTGTTCTTTTGGAAAACTACAACTCCCAGACTCCTCCTGGACTATGGATACCTGTGCGCACACCTGTGCGCAGGTATGGGACATCCTTCCCAGACACCCTTGCGCTCCCCGTTAAAAGGCAGGGCCACACGAGGCTCTCTCTCTCGTTTGCCTTTCCTCATGTGTCCCGCACGTCCCTCCCCGCCCTTCTGTGTTCCCCTCCCCCATTAAAGTGGACCCACGTGGGAGCCGCCATGTCGTGTCTGTGTTTGTTCTGCCGTGTGTGTCTGTCCTGTGCCCCGTGTTCAAGAAGAACACCCCTGCCTTTATTACTTTTTTTTAAGAAGAACAGTTACAATGCCATGCCTGTCTGCCAACACCTTCGCCACAGTGATGCTCACAAACTACCGCATTAAACGTAAGCAAGCCTTGGTCACGGTGTCTCCTCACAGCAATAGATGGTAACTAAAACAGTGGCTCATGTAGCCAAGAGTAACTCTGAGCCACCGATGCTCCTCTTTTCACCTGAGCACTGGGGTGACACGTTGTTTGTGTGACGCTGGGGCCATCACCTCACGCACACTAAGTGAGCATTGTACCCAGAACCCCGGCAGCCTGAGCCACCCCTGTACAATCCCCAGCTGAGGAGAGCCCTTAAGCCTGGCAGCTGCAGACGTGAAAGCAGAGTCTTGCTCCCAGGAGCCCGCTGTAGTTCTCTGATGGAAACTGCTGGCTGGTCATCTATAAGGTGATGACATTAGAAAGCCACGTGCCAGGGTCTCAAGGCCATGCGTGCCCTTGATGGCTTAGCTGTGTGTGGTGGACAGAAGAAATGTCTCTTTGCTCTGCTCCCAGAAGCCGAGGAGTAAAGGAAATCCAGAAGGGGCCTCCAGGGCAGTTCTGCAGGATCAGAACCTTCCAGGCATGGCTAGTCCTACAAGGGTCACAGGAACTGTGTCTGGGACTGCCTCCAAGCGGCAAACCACAGAGGCTCATTACTCAGTCACTCGGGACTATGAGGACACCTGTGACCCCAGAGCTGGGGTGGTGGAGAGGCCGAAGGACCTGGGGCTCAAGGCCAACTTCAACTATATAGCAAGTTTGAGGTTAGCCTAGGACACATGAGAGCCTGCCTCAACCAAAACAAAAAAGCCGGCACACACAGGCCTATGCGTGACTTCCACTGCAGCTCCCCGACTTGGAGAGAGGAGAGTCTTTATATCCATTTTCCAGATGAGGGGAAAAAAGGCCATCGGGAGCAACCTGCAGATAGGTAACGGTGCCACCGTCACCTTACAGGGTTGGCTGGAAGGTGTGTGTCCTACCAAACAGGCAACATAAATGATGGGAAACATGGGAGAGGTAGATGGAGGAGCGGCCTCTGAGCCTCCCCACATCTACGCTGCTGAGGGGAGTTTGTGGGGTGGATATGGCAATGACTCATTGTATGACCTTGGTACTAGGTTAACTGATAACCACTGTCCTCCCTGGACTCTGATTTCCAAGTTTAAAAGGAGAAAAATAAAACATAAAGGCAGTGGGGGTAGGCAGCTGATTAGGAAATTCTCTACTTTTAAATGTCTCTGCTTTCGGGTGATTTCATCATCCTGTTCTCTCTCCCTGCCTCAAGGCTCAGCTGGGATCAGCTTCCTGCACTGGAATTTTCTCCCTTAGGTAAAGGCTGTTCTTACTTTCTTCTTCAGCGTGGATATGAGGTGGATGTCAGGGACACTGCTGAAATGCTGTCCTTTTCTTCTTCCTTTGGTATGCCTCTCAAACGTCAGTCATTCCCGCTTTCTCCTACTCCTAGAAAAAAGGCCCCAAGGCCTGAAACTTTGTATCTCATAACTGTGCGTAATACAAAGTAACTAAGGGAGTAAAAACTTAAGACACTTGCTGGCTTGGGCTACACGAGACCCTGTCTCAAGACAGAAGATATATAGACTCTCTCAATAAACAACAGACGATTGCACAAGGGAGGCTCAGAAGGTGGTACAAAATGTTCGCCAAGATGAGAGGAAAAGAACTGTAGTCTGCTGCTAGTCGGCCTGGGATTTCTATCACCGAGGGTCCTAGATTCACGGACCCAAGCCCACACTGTCTCAGGTACTGAAGGAACCGAATAGGGGAGAATGTCCAAAAGAGCCACCAAGGACTCTGGCATCCTCCTGCCTCAGACTCCCGAATGGTGAGGGCCGGGCGCGGCGCTCTCTTTACCTCCACGATCTTGATAAAGCGCGGGAATACCGGGTTGCGGGTGATGGCGATGAGCGGCAGGTGTGGAAACACATCCGGGACGGTCATGGGCGCGAGAGCCGTGACGACCGGACCGTCCCCGCCGCCCGCCGCGGCCCCGTCCTCCGCGCCGCCCTCGGAGGTCTCGTCGCTGCCGCCGCCGCGGCCGCCCGCGTCCCACAGTCCCCGCCACTGACCCGCGCCCGCGGTGACGCGGCCGCCGAGCGCCCAGGGAGCCGATGTGTCGCAGACCCGCCGGCCTCGGCGCAACCACGACCCGGACGCACTCGGGACGCGGCCTCCAGTGACGGCCAGCAGCGGCCGCCGCAGAGCCCAGCACCGCGCAGCGGCCCACAGCCGCACGTAGCCTGTGCTCGCCGCCATGGAACGGCCATACTGAAGGCGCACCGCGCTCACGTCATCTCTGTGCGTCCGGTGGCTGCGCACGTGACGACGTGAGCGTGCTTCAGGCTGGGAGCCGGGCTTGGGGAAAGTGGGCGTGGTCCACGGAGGGGGCGGGGCCTGCAGTTGTCCGAGCTCGACGGAGGCCGTTCTAGAGAGCTGTTTTGGAGGAGGTGGACAAAAAGGCAAACGCACCTTAGAACCCCGGAGGAAGAATGACTAGGAGAAGGCGGAAGTGGTGTGTGGTCCCGATGACGAACGCCATACGGGGCGGGGCTTGGAGGAACTGGAAGCAGGGGAGGGATCGAAGGACGACTCAAAGGGCGGGGCTTTGAAAGGTGGGGACCAGAGTCTTGAAGGGGTAGGGTGGGATGAGACTGGTACAGAGCACCCCTGCTTTAAAACTTGTGGTTTTTTTTTTTTTGTTTTTGTTTTTTGTTTTTTTTTGTTTTTATTTTCGAGACAGGGTTTCTCTGTAGTTTTTGGTGCCTGTCCTGGAACTAGAAACTTCTTATTCTTGTGCACTGGTGATACACAACAACGGGTTCCACCATCTTCACCTGTGGAGAGATTTGGCCTCTCTTTCTAGTTGGCACATGGCAGGCCTTGCACACGCATGCATGCCTGACGACGCCTGTGTGGACAGACATCCACAGGGCACTTACGAAAACACTGAAGCTTCTAGGGAGCATCCCAAGCTACCCCGTGCGCATACTCAAGCTCTGTAAAGCAGCTGGTAGAATTTATGCATGCCCAAAGCCCTGGTTGCACCACTGCCTGTTGGAATGCACATTCTATACAGACTTCCTCAAATTCATTCATGCATGCTCACGAATCTGACTTACGGAGCTGGTAGCCTGAGTATTCAAAATGTGCATGCTCTTCCTCCATATTGCTCATGCTCTCTCCTTCCACTTGCCTCTGCGTAGACCCATTGGGCCTTTTTCGGGGATTTTGTTGCGCACGTCCAAAAGATCCTGATGGGGCCTTCACACCAGGTGCGCGCGAAATGGCCTACCCTTAAGTTCAGTGCGCATGTTCAGACTCTTCCTCGAGCTCCTTGGCAGTTGGAAAACCGGTGTTAGCTGCGGACGAGTAGGCAAGATGCTGTTGTTGATGCTGGCGGCGGTGGCCACTGTGAGCAGAGCTCAACAACTGTGCCAGTGAGACTGCCTAACCAGGATGAGATACAGCTGGGGCTGGGGCTGGGATGGTGAATGCTGAAGCCGAGGGGTGCTCTCCAGCCTCGTGGTAGAATTCAAACTTGACACATCTTCTCCAAGCACGACACTAAAACCCAGTGCTGGGTGTGAAACCAGGGTCTTGCGCATGTATAAAACCCAAGTTCCTCTTGCAGTCTGAAGCCAGTTCCACAATCCATCCAAAAGCTGCTGGCAGTTGAGCTTAGTTAAATGCGTGCTGGGAGGTGTGCTGTGCATGGTGCCATGGCTAGTGGCGTCTCTGATCACTGCCATGCGATGACTTTTCTGTGTGTTGCTGAGTGTGCCCTAGGGACCTCGGTTCTCTGACCCTGAACACTGACTCATCACTAGAGTCCAGCAAGGCAATTGTTTGATGTAAAAAAAAAAAAAACAAAAAAAAAAAAAAAAAAAAAAACATCAAAGTGGGGGAATTTAAGAAATACTTGCAAAAAAAAAAAAAAAGCAACTGCTGAACTTTGACTAGAGGTCAGCGTGCAGAGACCTGGCCCAGCATCTTAGAACCTGTGTGAAGCCTGGGTCACCTCCAGCACCACAGACACTTGACGTCCTGTGGGAAGATTGGACGATGTAGGCTAGCCTGTCTCTGAATAACCAGGGAAAGGAACCTGGGGGGGGGGTCCTCAAGGAAGACCACCCAGTAGCACCAAGGCCCTGGGCTCCATCCCTAGAACTGTGTGCATGGGACGGGGTGGGAATGGGTAAAAGTCAAGGAGCCCAAAGAGCTTCAGGTCCCCTGGGACTGGAGATACAGACAGGTGTGAGCTGTCAGGTGGGTGCTGGGAATTGAACCTGGGTCTTCTGGGAGAACAGCCAGTGTTCTTAACTGCTGAGCCATCTCTCCAGTTCTTGAATATTTGTTGTTACTTATTGATTTTTGAGACAGGATTTCATCTTGTTGCCCTGCCTCTGCCCCCTGAGTGCTGGGATTAAAGGTGTGCTCCATACCTGGGTAATTAGTTAAACTATTTGTGGATATTGGTGTCTGTGTGTGTGTGTATGTCTGTGTGTCTGTGTGTGCGTCTATGTGTGTATGTGTGTCTGTCTGTCTGTGTCTATGTGTATGTCTGTGTACATATCTCTGTGTGTGTGTGTGTGATACTTTCATTGTGTTCTGACAAATAAAACTTGCTTGGAAGCCGGGCGATGGTGGCGCACGCCTTTAATCCCAGCACTCGGGAGGCAGAGGCAGGCGGATCTCTGTGAGTTCGAGACCAGCCTGGTCTACCGAGCTAGTTCCAGGACAGGCTTCAAAGCCACAGAGAAACCCTGTCGCGAAAAACAAAACAAAACAAAACAAAAAAAACTTGCTTGGAGTCAGAGGGCAGAGCTAGCCACTAGTTAGCCATAGAGGGCTGGAGGTCTGTACAGAGAGGAGACAAAAGTGATAAGGTGGAGCAGAGACAGGATCTTGGTCCTTTGGGATGGAGGAATGGAAGAGGTAGGAAGCCACCGGTGGCTTCTCCACAGCTTCTCTGATCCCTCAGGCTTTTAGTGATAAGATTAATTAGATTTACTCTTTGTTTGGCATCTGACTTCTGGGGCACAGATTCATAAAATAGCCGCTTGCTAGTGGCTTTGCAGCCACCGGCACAGGCAGACCAAAGCTGCACACAGGAGCAGCACCCCAGAGTCAATGCACCAATGGCTGGGTTTTCCTTTTCTTCTACAGCAATCTCCACAGGCACTTGGGCTCCAAACACTACCAGAGTCAGCCCCTGCCCACTGGGTTCACTCCCTCCATGGGTTTCAGGCCTGCCCTGGAACCCCTCTTTGGGTTTTTGCTGTACTAGGTATCTGCCTTGACACCTACTCAGGCTTCCACAGTGGGGGAAACTGCACACATCGGCTCACAGTACACGCTAGCAGCTGCACCACCTGTGTTCCCTGTCAGACCGCAGTCAGCCTCACTCAGCACCATCGTTGTCAGCAGATTTGGTAAGACAATGGGGAAATTTTTTAAATTTATTTAACTTTATTTTATGTACATTGGTGTGAAGGTGTCAGATCTCCCAGAACCTGTTGTTGCAGACAGCCGTAAGCTGCCATGTAGGTGCAGGAATTTAACCCAGGTCCTCTGGAGTAAGAGGCAGTGCTCTAACTGCTGAGCCATCTCTCCAGCCCCCTGACAATTGGGAATTTTTAAAGGGGGGATTAGTTTTTTGAAAAGAAGAGAGTTTCCCCCCACATTAAAAAATGGAAAGCACTATAACGATGGAGGTCTCTGTATGATTCCACGATAGATGAGGGGGAAATGAACTTAAAATAGGATTCACAAAATGTCAATTGAAACATTAATTGGTTTTGTAATTCTTATTTTATCCCTAAAAAAGTTGGTGGCTAGGAGCGATGTTGGAGCCTGCCCCAACAAAGTCAGCCAGGGCTCCTAGAAGGGGGCGCTGAGGCTAAAGAAATGTTAGATTGAGAGAAGCTGAGGCAGAAAACACAGGTCAGATAGATTCAGGAGACTGCCAGCTTACTCTGGACAGCCCCAAGTTTATTTCACAGCCTGCTTATATACAAAAACAGAACACAGCACAGCACAGTAAGTCAGTATCTGACCACAAGACCATTCCTGTCCTTGCTCAAGCAGTTTCTTCTATTTGGATGTGCCCTAAGGTTTGGCATCAGCAGTATTCTTTCTACTGGATAGCGTGTTCTTTTCTCATGGGCAAAATGCTCTTTCCCATGGGCTTATTCAGAACTTTCTCACCGCCCTCAAGGATACTGGAGAGATACAAGGATACAAGCAGAGCAGGCAAGCTTGAACTTAAATGGCTATAGAACCCGAATGGACTCCAGATGGAAACTGAGTCACTTGTGAGTTACCACAGAGTGCCAAGATACAGACCTTAGAAAAAGTTACTAAAACAGATAATAGAGATATTCAGACAAAGACAGAGGAATTTAAAGGAGAACCAACCTCACCACTACATTATAAAATTAGGAACAGCCCAAGGTTTTCAAACAAGCGACCTTTATTTACCCAGCTGCCTTATAGGAACAACTGCAAAATGACAAGAATCCCCAAGGCTGTGTAAAAGCTGAGTGGAAAAGTTAGTTTTGAGGAGATTTAAAGACGTGAGAGTCCCATATGGCATGCATTCATATTTTGTGAAACTGATGTTAAATTCATGGTCAACTAGTAACAGAATTGTCCCACAAGACTGGAAAGATTTTGTTACAGCAGTATTGGAGCCTAGTGGAGGACCTGGTGGAAAGATAAGGCTAGGACCATTGATCACCAAAGTAGGGATAGGGGTATTGAAATGTCCCAAGACCAACTTCTTGGTGAGGCAAATGATCCTGATGTACAAAGACAGTCTCTGTATGATGACCACACCTTGCCTTTATGCCATGAAGCAGCTTTGAATGCTTGGAACAGAACTGAAGAAGACAGAAAGAGAAATGAGTCATTTACAAGCTAAAAGTAAACTATCACTGTTTGTTTTTGTTTTTTACAAAGATTGACTTCTGTTGTAAATAGAATGATACAAAATTCAGAAACTAGACGAATAATAATTGAATCTCTGGATTTTTAAAATGCTAATTCACAATACAAGAGGATAATTAAGCCTTTAAAGGCAAGATCAGCATCCAAAGAGGAATGGATCCAGTTTACAGTCAATATTGAATGTCATAACCATGATGATAATTGGACAGGACAGGTGATTTCCAGAGGCTTGAAGAAAAAATGTCATGTGTTTTCATTGTGGCATACAAGGTCACCTAAAAAGGGATTGTAGACAGGGCCTTCCTAGAAACAATGTTTCTTCTAATCCTAACAGAAGGCCCTTGCCTTCTGGAGTATGCAGAAGGTGCAACAAAGACCGACATTGGACCAATGAATGCAGATCAACAAGGGACAGACAAGGTAACCCTTTGCCATCAGGAAATGCCTTGGGGGCCTCTCACAGGCCTCCATATCAAATTTGGTTCAGTCATTCCCTATCACCGTGGGGGCAACTTCTCCCCAGAGCAATTAGAAGACCTAATGCCTGTTGTAAAAAACAAAAAACAAAAGCAAAACACATACTGCTCTGGATGATGGAACATACATTTCAGGAGAAATCATCTCTCTTCTTTTTTTTTTTTTTAAAGATTTATTTATTTCTTATGTATACAACATTCCTTCCATGTATGCTTGCATGCCAGAAGAGGGCACCAGATCTCACTATAGATGGCTGTGAGCCACCATGTGGTTGCTAGGAATTGAACTCAGGACCTCTGGAAGAGCAGTCAGTGCTCTTAACCTCTGAGCCATCTCTCCAGCCCCTCAGGAGAAATCATAAAGCAAATATTTTGGCAAATGCCTATAAATAATCAGAGATAAACCTTAAAAATATGTAAAAAGGACATTGTAATTGAAGGTCTTGTAGACACAGGGGTAGATGTAACAATATTTGCAGAGTCTTGGCATTCAAATTGGCCTCTTCAGTACATAAATGTTGAGCTTTTAGGTTTTCTGTGGTGATTCTAGAAATAAAATTGAGACTCTATCAATTAGCAGGAATATACCTGAAATTGTACAGGAATTTCCTCTTTATGGGCAGAAAATGAACATTGGCAAAGAGCTTGCAGTAACTTTTTTGGAGAGATTAACAACAAATATCCAAAAAGCAAGAGACTTTGGCTTTATAAAGAGAACTAACTGGATCCTTCCACACATTGTACAGGACACACCAATAACCAGAGCCCCTACATTCTGTACTGGTGTAGGAGGTCCTTCTGCATTTGTGTTGCTTTCATTGGTCTTTAAAGAAGCCTTGGCCTAGTTGATAGGGAGGAACTCAGGTAGGCAGGGAAGACAGAACAGAATTCTGGGAAGAAGGACAGTGTGGTAGACGCCATGATTCTCCTGCCCAAGATGGATGCTGGTTAGATTCATGCTGGTAAGCCACAGTCAAGTGACGATACACATTAATGAGATGGGTTAAACTAATATGTGAGAGTTAGCCAATAAGAGGCTAGACATAATGGGCCAGGCAGTGATTTTAATTAATACAATTTCTGTGTGATTATTTTGGGTATAAGATAGCCGGGCAGCCGGAACAAGGGGCCCTGCTCCTTACTACACTATACTGATGCAAATAAATCAGGAAAAGCAGATTACAAATCAGGAAATTTGTGTAAAGTGGCTCAAAGCCCTTATGAGTCTGTATAAAAGTTAGAATTACATGCTATTCTCATGGTATTATTAGATTTTTCAAACCTCTTTTTTTAAAATAATTTTTTAATATTTTTATTTATTTATTATGTATACAATATTCTGTCTGTGTGTATGCCTGCATGCCAGAAGAGGGCACCAGACTCCATTACAGATGGCTGTGAGCCACCATGTGGTTGCTGGGAATTGAACTCAGGACCTTTGGAAGAGCAGGCAATGCTCTTAACCTCTGAGCCATCTCTCCAGCCCTCAAACCTCTTAATATACTTACCAATTCTCAATATGCAGAAAGAGTAGTTTTACATATTGAAATTGCTGAATTTATTCTAGACGATACAGAATTTATTTTCTTATCCAGTTACAAGAAATAATCAGAAGTATAAATCATCCTTTACATATAACACAGTCTAGATCCCATATGGGTCTACACAGCCCTCTAGCACAAGGTAATGATGAAACTGATCAACTATTGGTAGGAAATATGCTAGGAACTTCAGAATTCACAAGAAACAAGGCAATTGCAAGTGTTTGAAAAATAGATTTTTTTCATCACTTGGCAACAAGACAAGGAAATTATAAGGAAATGTCCTACTTGTTCTTTGTACAACTAAACTATACTAATTACAGAAAATAACCCAAAGGGTACTCAAAGAAATTAAATTTGGGGAAGTAGAAAAAAAAATCAAGATTTCTTGAGTAAATTGGGAGCATGGGAGCCATGGGAGAGGGTTGAAGGGGAGGGGAAAAGAAGGGAGGGGAGCTGAGAAAAATGTATAGCTCAATAAAATCAATAAAAAGGAAATTAAATTTGGCAAATGAGTGTGTGAAGATGAACACAAAAAAAGAAATCCCACACTAGCTCAAAATTGAGTATAATAAAGGGTTATTTAACTTCTTCTTCTAGAAAACACTAAATGGCGGGTGGTGCCCATACAGCAGAGGGCCCGGAGGACCTGGGGGCCCAGGATTAGGAGGCTGTGGCAGCTTCCACGGAGGATTCGGCAGCGGTCTTAGGGGCCATGTTCGTGGGGGGCTTGCAGAGGTAATTCTGATGACAAGGAGTGGATTCCCATCACTAAGCTGGGCCACCTGGTTAAGGACATGAAAACCAAGTCCCTAGAGGAGAGCTACCTGTTCGCCCGGCCCATTAAGGAGTCCGAGATTATTGACTTTTTCCTGGGAGCTTCCCTAAAGGATGAGGTTCTGAAGATCATGCCTGTGCAGAAGCAGACTAGGGCAGGCCAGCGGACCAGGTTCAAGGCTTTTGTTGCTATTGGGGACTATAATGGTCTTGGTGTCAAGTGCTCCAAGGAGGTGGCCACTGCCATCTGAGGGGCCATCATCTTGGCCAAGCTTTCCATTGTCCCTGTGCGGAGAGGCTACTGGGGGAACAAGATTGACAAGCCCCACACTGTTCCGTGCAAAGTGACAGGCCGCTGTGGTTCTGTGCTGGTGTGCCTCATCCCTGCCCCCAGAGGCACTGGCATAGTCTCCGCTCCTGTGCCCAAGAAGCTACTGATGATGGCTGGTATTGATGACTGCTACACATCAGCCAGTGGCTGCACTGCCACTCTGGGCAACTTTGCCAAGGCCACCTTTGATGACCCCCGACCTCTGGAAAGAGACTGTGTTCACCAAGTCTCCTTATCAGGAATTCACTGACCATCTTGTGAAAACCCACACGAGAGTCTCCGTTCAGAGGATCCAGGCTCCAGCTGTGGCCACCACATAAGGGTTTTTATACAAGAAGTGAGAAGACTCACAGATTGCCATCCTCTGCACAAATGGGAATAGCAACCAAATCCGGCAGCCAGAAGAGAGAGTGTGCACAAGTTTTACAGCTGCATTTATAGTATATGAGTCCACACTCATGTGATCTGGTATCTTAAAGGCTATTGGCTAAAGGAGTTTCCACAATACCTCCCCCTTTTGTCTAAATAAGAAAATTCTAAGCCTAATACAAAACTATATACAATAAGAACAAATATCAAGTATAAAAATTAGAATTACAACCAACACAAACAATATTAAGCAAGAACATATGCTAAATGTTTCAATAGTTATCCAATCCTAAGGAGTCTAAGTCTTGTGTTATAAATAGCTTGGCTGAGTCATGAGAGGAAAGTAACTATGACTATCTAGTCTTCAACCCCATTGAAGGCCTGAGAAGGGAAATAATATTACCTGAGTAAATAGGAAGTGCAATCAAGCAAATTCCAAAACGTGGAGTAAATGACAGAGACAACTGCCTACCTGGGCGATCACCCAAAGTCTCAATTACAACATTGGAGCAACCAACTTCGGCTAAGGCCTAGAGTAACTGACAGACCATTTTCAGAGAATGGAAATTTTTCAAAACTGTCTTACCCTGTCTTGGTAAGATTTGACAGTCTTTTTTCTTGTATCCTGCTTGGCACTGTGAATTTTGGAACAGGCATGAGCAGTTCCTTGCCCAAAGGCCAGTTTTGCCAAGAAGAAAACAAGCTCCAAGTGGAGTGTCTTTGGTGTTCAACATTCTCTCGGGAATAGATTGGTGCTGCCAGGAGCAATCATGTTTCATGTCAACAGAGCCCTAAGTTATTTAAATGCCATATCCTACAGCTCTGTGAAGTGGTTGAAGATTACCTGTCTATGTGGAATACAATCTCTGTTTATCAAAAGAACCTGATTAGTCTAGCTATAAGTGTGAGAAACATGGATAATATTGACCTATATTTCTTAATACCTAGATAGCTTAAAGACTAAGATTTCATATTAGAATATTAAACAATCTTTAAACAATCTTGCAACAAATGAGGACAATGACCTCAAAATATAAACAATGTATAAATATCTTGATCAGAAGTACAAATGTATAGTGCAATATGATAAATATATCCAAAATTGTATCAATATACAAAATGTCTTAAGCAGAGGTAGAAGCATGCATGCATACAATATGACAAAATAACTTTGTCTAGGTATACAAATATTGTAAACAGAAATAGGTACATATTCAATATGATAAATATTATTTGTTATAATTACTATTATTAGTGTGAGTAAGCTCACACTAATATACCTATTATCCCATCCAAATTTCCTTTTTTCTTATTTTTTCTTACAAAGAGATCCCTGAGCCTATATAAATTCTACCCCAGCCCCCAACCCTATACCAGTTATAATCAATCTCTAATTGATGTCCCTAACCCAGAGGACAAACTTTGTTGGGACATGGGACTTCATCTTCTAGAATTACTTCTACCTGTCAAGGGGATGATGTTTTTTCTATGGGATCCTGTGAAAGTAAAATGATGGTTATGTTCCAAGGTTACCATCTGGTATAATTGCCAATAGTCTCTGAGTATTTGGTAGGGATTTTCTGAGGTTCCTATTTGAAGTTCTGGCCAGAACATTAGAAGAAAGTGTGCCATTTCAGCTAACCAAGTCGGAACCATCTTGAGCAGCTGGTACCCAAAATAGGTCTTAAAGTAGTGCTATCAGCATCATGACATCATATGAACCAGGTGGAGTCGTTGTCATGGGGCTCATCTTCTTCCTGGAAATTTTAAAAATTCCTACAGGAAAATTTATGTTCATTGTAGAAAACATAAATATTATTTATATAGACATATATTCAATGGAAAGTACGATTGAGACAAAAATAGATATGGAGAGAAGTAAAATATTTCCTAAATTCTTCTTTCTGTCTCATACCAGATGGCTCCTGACATGAGACAGAAATTTTCTTTTAACAACATGCTTGGATTTAGAGAAGGATAGCCACTGTCCAATTCCAAAGCCAGCTTTGATTTTTAAGTGAATTGTGATTATTATTCTACTGGACAGCAGATATATATTCAGAGATTTTTTTCCCTGCAGATAACCTGTCCTCATAAGTCATAATTCTCTTTGGTGATCCTCTATGGATAGTTATCTTATTCTCTTTAGGCACCCAAGCATCCAATGTCTATTGACTTTTTGAAGATGAGTATTTTCCTGCAAAGACAAAAATAGAACCCTGCCCCAACCCTTATAAGGTTTTCTTTCCACCTGTATGATTGTCACCATTGTGGATGAGCTGTCATTTCTCTTTCTCAAGAGATTTCTCTCTTTCAAACTGAATCTTTATTACTTTTGTTGGTATCCATAGCTTTTCTTCTCCTGTGGAAACAAGAGCAAAACCCCTTCTCCAACCCAGCACATCTCCTGGCTTCCATTGTGAGGTCAGCACATGCTTGAAACACACTGGCTGATTTAATTCATTCATAAGTTTTTTAAAAATTATTCAATGTCTCTCTGCTGCCATTGTTCCTTTCTCATTAAGGTTAAGAAAATTCAAGGTTAATAAAACATTATGTAATCTATTTCTGGGGGTATTTTCCATCCCTTTCTTTTTGTTTATTATATCCTTTATACTTCAATTTGATCTTTCTACAACTGCCTGACTTGTAACATGCCTTATATTATAATAAGCAAAAACCTGTTTCATTTTCTTAGATGCCTATGCTGGGCTATTGTGTGTGTCTTTATTTGTGCAGGTATCCCCACGATGGCCTTAACCTCTTTTTTTTTTGTTTTTTTTTGTTTTGTTTTGTTTTTTTTTTTTTTTTTGAGACAGGGTTTCTCTATGGTTTTGGAGCCTGTCCTGGAACTAGCTCTTGTAGACCAGGCTGGTCTTGAACTCACAAAGATCCGCCTGCCTCTGCCTCCCGAGTGCTGGGATTAAAGGCGTGCGCCACCACCGCCCGGCCTTAACTTCTAATAAATATGTGATTTCTGAACCACTCTTTTCTGAGCTCAAGGCAGTTTCCCATTGCAAACCTGAATAAGTGTCAATGGTGTGGTGTACATATTTTAATTTTCCAAATATTATAAAGTGGAATACATCATCTACCAGTTTTCATTCCTTTGAGTGCCTTTTGGATTACTCGTTGAAGATAACAGTATTTGGTTATAGAAAGGGCAAGTAAGACATCTTTTATAATCTCTTTAGCTTGTTGCCATGTAATAGAAAACTCTTTCTATAAACCTTTGCTATTAACATGATGTTTCTAATGAAATTCTGAGGTCTTTAGCACACTTCCAATCAATAATCACTCATTTCTGTATCACCTTGAGCTAGAGGTGGTAGACACGTATGAGATCAGAAGTGTGTGATGTATATGAGACAAAGCCTATTCCTGATTATGTCTTGAACCTGAATGAATAATGAAGTCAATTCTGTATCATCTGGTATAAATTTAGTGGTTTCAATATGCAAGATAACTCTTTCTGCATATTATGAATCAGTAACTATATTAAGAGGTTCTTTAAAATCCCTTAGTACCATGAGAAAAGCATTTAGCTCTGCCTTTTGGACAGAATTATAAGGGCTTTGTTCTACCATACTTAATTCTTCTAATCTGTAATCTGCCTTTTCTGATTTATTTGCATCAGTATAAAATTTATGGGCTCCAGTTATTGGTACATCACATACAATTCAAGGAAGAATCCACGTAGTTCTCTTTATAAAGTGAATTCTACCACTTTTTCGATAATTGCTATTAATTTTTCCCAAAAAATTAGCACAAGCTCTTTGTCATGGTTCATCATCTTCCCATAATTTTTTTAATTTCATCAGTAGTAAAAGGCACTATAATCTCTGCTGGGTCTATACCTGCTAGTTGATGAAGTTTCAATTTTACTTTTCAGAGACATTTTCCACATAGGTTTTTAATTTTCTACTTGGTTTATGTGGTAAGAAGATCCAATTTTAAGACAATATCTTCCCTTTACATTAAAATTCCTCTAGGCAAAATTCTGAAAGGCAACATGACTAGAATACAAGGAAGTTTTGGATTCAGCCTATCCGCATGTGCCTCCTGTAAGTTCTCATCAATAACAATCAATTCTTTTTCCACTTCAGGTATTAATTTTCTGGGACTATTTAAGTCTTTGTCACCATCTCAGGTTTTGTTTAAATGAACTATTAGATCAAATGTTATCCCAACAGCCAGCTATAGACCGGAAATGTCTCCTCACAATCTTTCAATGTCATTAAGAGTCCACAATCAGTCTCTCCTAATTTGTGTCTTTTTTGTGTTCTAATTTTCCGTAAACCTATTTTGTAACCTAGGTAATTGACAGAGTCACCTCATTGTAATTATTCAGGAGCAATTTGTAATCTCCATTTAGGTGAAACTTTCTTTAGTTCTTCAAACATTCTTTCTAAAGTATCTACATTTGAGTCAGATATCAAAATGTCATCTATGTAATGGTAAATTATAGACTTAGGAAATTGTTTATGTATTATTTCCAATGGCTGACTTACAAAGGATTGGCACAGGGTGGGGATATTGAGCATTCTCTGTGGGAGGATAGTCCATTGATATCTCCTAGTAGGCTGAGAATTATAAGTTGGCACTGTGAAGGCAAATTTTTCTGTCTTTTTCTTGAAAAGGTATAGTGAAGAAACAATATACCTTTTAAATAAATAACTGTAGGAGGCCATCCTTTTGGTAACAGAGAAGGCAGAGGAATTCCAGATTGTAGAGGTCCCATAGGTTGAATTACCTTATTGACAGCTCTTAGATCTATCACCATTTTCCATTTTCTAGATTTCTTTTAAACAACAAATACAGAAGAATTCCAAAGGCTGGTTGATTCTTCAATACAGTGAGCATCTAGTTGTTCTTGTACCAGCTGTTCTAAAGCCTGCAGTTTGTCTTCTGTTAAAGGTCATAGTTTAACCCATATTGGTTTTTTCAATTAATCACTTTAAAAGTAGGATCATTAGTACCTCCAAATGTTTGCTAGTTGCTTTGTGTTCTTGTATAGCTTGAATGGCTGGTGACCTTTGTTTATAATGTCTTGTAATATCCTTACCAGTAACATGAGTTTTGGGGGCTGAAGAAATGTTTATCTAGGTATTCCATTGCTGCAGCAGGTCACGACCCCATAAATTCACTGCGAGATTAGCAACATATGGCCTTAGCCTCACACTCTGTCCTTCTGGCCCTAGGCATTCAACCCATCTTATGCTTTGTTTTACTTGAAATAGGGTTCCAATTACTATGAATTGAACATCTGCCTCTTGAAGAGACCATTTCAGATACCAAGATTCTGGAGTAGTGATAGTCACATCTGCACCCGTGTCCAGTAATCCCTCAATTACAGTGTTATTTATACACACTCTTAGTTTTGGTCTTTGATCATTCATAGAAGTCTGCCAAAATATATGCTTCCTATTTCCTATTGAAATTTGATTTATCCTCCATGTTTATTCCATCGTCCAGAACAGTGTTGTTGGTTTTTTTTTTTTTTTTTTACAGCAGGCAATGGATTTTTTAAATTTTACTGGTGAGACATGTCCTCTACAGTGACTGGGAATAGCTAGACTACATTTGACTTGGGGACTTGTGAGAGGGACCCCAAAGAGTTTCCCAATGGTATTGGGTTGCCTTGTCTGTTTGTTGATTTACATTCATTGGTCCAAGGTCAGCCTTTGCCACATCTTCTACATAAACCAGAAGGCTGGACCTTCTATTTTTGCCATTCCCAGAGGAGATATTATTTCTAGGAATTCCTAGTTTACAATCCCTTCTCCTATTCTACCACAATTTATTTATTTATTTATTTATTTATTTATTTGGTTTTTCGAAACAGGGTTTCTCTGTGGCTTTGGAGCCTGTCCTGGAACTAGCTCTTGTAGACCAGG
>NW_004949196.1:347157-351383 GCF_000317375.1 Microtus ochrogaster
AGCCTGTCCTGGAACTAGCTCTGTAGACCAGGCTGGTCTCGAACTCACAGAGATCCGCCTGCCTCAGCCTCCCGAGTGCTGGGATTAAAGGCGTGCGCCACCATCGCCCGGCTAACATTTGGCATTTTGATGTCTTCTCACACCTTTGGGAATACTTCTCCCAACCAAGCCTCAGTATTATAGTCAAATGTCTCAATGTTCACTATATGCAGGATTCATTCATCCATTTGTGCTGATCTAACCTTTAAAGACCCAAGTATCAAAAAAAATACCCAAGTATCTTTTTGCATTCTAAAATGGCATTTTTAAAAGCCAGAGATTAAGAGTACTCGTATAGCTTTTGGGCCTGTTACTCCTATTTGTATAGCATTAGTTATTCTTTGTAAAAGTCACTAAAGGGTTCGCTAATTGTCCCTGTTTAACCCTAATATATGATCCAGTTCATTTTCCTGGTCTTGAATCCTGTCTCAAGCATTTAAGGCTGCTGTGTGGCATAGGGACAAGATGAGTTCATGGTAAATGCCCTTGCCAAGAACTTGATCTTGGGAAGTCTCAAGTCCTTTTGCTTTTCTCTGTTGTTCTAAACCTTTTGCTTCTTCTTGTCAATAGTATTTCCACAGTAGTTGCAGCCCATCTTCTAGGACTGCTAAAACTAATTGAAGCCAAGCATGTGGGGTAGCCTTATTGCTGGAAACTCATTTCTTTACCGTCTCCTTAACAAATGCTGAATGAAAGCTATAAGATACTAATACATGCCTAATTTCTTTTAGATCATTCATACCTATATGTATCCATCTACCTTCTTTGATTCCTTTTGGGCATTTAGAACTTGATGCTTTTTCAGAGGTGATTACAGGGTAGGAAGCTAAAACCATCTCTGACTCTGACATGTACTGGTGATGTTAAACCTTTTACCTTCTCTCCCTGCCCATCAGCTCCAATAATTTCCTCAATCATTTCAAATCTTTTTACTACTGTCTGAATCTCTTGGCCTGTATATATTTCTAGCCTCTGGTCCTCATTCTTCACATGTGATTCCAAGGTCTGAAGATTTCCTTTATGTTTTTTTTTAAAGATTTAATTATTTATTATGTATACAACATTCTGCCTTGATGTATGCCCATATGCCAGAAGAGGGCACCCGATCTCAGTACAGATGGTTGTGAGCCACCATGTGGTTGCTGGAAATTGAACTCCGGAACTTCGGAAGAGCAGCCAGTGCTCTTAATCTCTGCACCATCTCTCCACCCCTGAAGTTTTCCTTTACAGATAACATCTCATCCTTGGACATTATTTGAATAGCATGCAGATTGCCTTCCTGGAGAGATATCCTATCTGCTAACTTATCATAACTTTTAAACAGATTTTGATTGTCAAATCAACAGTATGAATTCTTTCAGATAATTTCTCAGTACAGTTTGACATGGATTAAATTTTGTCTGTCAAATTAATGTTATCCTTTTTTTAATAGTAATAAGTTTTTCAGCTAACTTTTGATTTTCAATGATATTAATCCTGTCACCAGCTATTCATTATTAGTCTGTAAAGACTGTATCATTTCTGAAAGTGCCTGATTCTTGGCTCTATTATCAAACCATTTTCTTAAGCATATAATATGAAAACGAAAACTAAGTCCCAATATCCAATAAATGGATGTATTAGAAAACCATATAAGCCTTGTAGAATACCATCCATAGTATAAGCAAAATGTTATTAAATTCCTAAATGGTGATGTATAACTTTCAAATTCCTTTTTAAAAAACATTTTTAAAGATTTATTTATTTAACACAATACCCATCAAAATCCTAGCAAAATTCTTTAAAGACCTCAAAAGAATGGTACTCAACTTCATATGGAAAAGCAAAAAACCCAGGATAGCCAAAACAGTCCTGTACAATAAAAGAACTTCTGGAGGAATCACATTACCTGACTTCAAACTCTACTACAGAGCTACAGTACTGAAAACAGCCTAGTACTGACATAAGAACAGACAGGAGGATCAATGGAACCAAACAGAAGACTTGGATATCAATCCACACATCTTTGAACACCTGATTTTTGACAAAGAACCAAAAAATATCAAATGAAAAAAGAAAACATATTTAACAAGTGGTTCTGGCATAACTGAATATCAACATGTAGAAGAATGAAAATAGACCCATATCTATCACCATGTACAAAACTCAAGTCCAAATAGATCAAAGACCTCAACATAAAGCCAGCCACACTGAACCTTATAGAAGGGAAAGTGGGAAGTACACTTGAACACATTGGCACAGGAAACCACTTCCTAAATAGAACCCCAGCAGCACAGACACTGAGAGAAACAATTAATAAATGGGACCTCCTGAAACTGAAAAGCTTCTGTAAAGCAAAGGACACAGTCAACAAGACAAAATGACAACCTACAGAATGGGAAAAGATCTTCACTAACCCCACATCAGATGGAGGTCTGATCTCCAAAATATACTCAAGAAATTGGACACCAAAAGATTACATAATCCAATAAAAAAAATGGAGTACAGACCTAAATAGAGAACTCTCAACAGAGGAATGTAGAATGGCTGAAAGACACTTAAGGAAATGTTCAACATCCTTAGTCATCAGAGAAATGCAAATTAAAACAACTCTGAGATTCCATCTTACACCTGTAAGAATGGCCAAGATCAAAAACACTAATGACAACTTATGCTGGAAAGGTTGTGGGAAAAGGGAACACTCATGCATTGATGGTAGGAATGCAAGCTGGTATGACCCCTTTGGATGTCAGTGTGGCAATTTCTCAGAAAATTTGGAAACAACCTTCCTCAAGACCCAGTAATACCACTTTTGGGTATATATCCAAAGGATGCTCAATCGTGCCACAAGGACATGTGCCCAACTATGTTCATAGCAGCTTTGTTTGGCATAGCCAGAACCTGGAAACAACCTAAACTTCCCTAGACTGAAGAATGGATAAGGAAAACGTGGTATATTTACACAATGGAGTACCACACATCACAAAAAAAATAATGACAGCTTGAATTTTGCAGGAAACTGGATGGAGCTAGAAAACATTATTTTGAGTGAGGTAACCCAGAGACAGAAAGACAATTATCACATGTATTCACTCATAGGTGGTTTTTAAACATAAAGCAAAGAAAGTCAGGCCACAAACCACAATTCCAGAGAACTTAGACAACAAAGAGGACCCTAAGAGAGACTTACATAGATCTAATCTACATGGGAAGTAGAAAAAGACAAGATCTCTTGAGTAAATTTGGAGCATGGGGACCTTGGGGGAAGATTGCATGGGGGAGGGGAGAGACAGGGAGGGGAGCAGAAAAAAATGTAGAGCTCAATAAATATCAATTAAAATGTATAAAAACGATTTATTTATTATCTATACAGTGTTCTGTCTGTATGTTTGCAGGCCCAAAGACGGCACTAGATCTCATTATAGATGGTTGTGAGCCACCATGTGGTTGCTGGAAATTTTAACTCAGGACCTCAGGAAGAGCAGTCAGTGCTCTTAACCTCTGAGCCATTTTTCCTGCCCCTCAAACTTCTTTTCTTTCTTTCTTTCTTCCTTTCTTCCTTCCTTTCTTCCTTCCTTTCTTTCTTTCTTTCTTTCTTTCTTTCTTTCTTTTTTCCTTCCTTCCTTCCTTCCTTTCTTTCTTTCTTTCTTTCTTTCTTTCTTTATCATATTAACTTACCTCTGTTATCAGTTTTTGGTAAATTGTTGTAGGTGTAATAATCTTTATTGGCCTGCGGGTGTCACAGTTGCTGCCATGGTGCAGTGAGACGCAGTCTGCTGAAGAACAGTCCTGTGCCACTTTGGTTCTGCATGTTGGTGCCTGGTTAAATACTGAAAAATATGCTTTGCTTTTTGCTTAAGAGCAATTAAATCAATTTCATGCATAGAGAGAGTTTTGGATCACAGAGCCCAGAACTCGAAAACAGGGAACACAAACCAGGAGCTGCGCATGCACCGCACAAGTTGCTGTCTGTCAGGGAAGGGGGGCATCAGGGGTTATGTATTTAGAGATGACTCACAAATCACAGTCCTCTGCAGGAACTGAATCCAGCATCCGGAAGAGAGACCATGCTCAAGCTTTATGTCTACATTTATAGTATAAGAGGCCATGCCCAAGCCGGGAGATGGTGGCGCACGCCTTTAATCCCAGCACTCGGGAGGCAGAGGCAGGCGGATCTCTGTGAGTTCGAGACCAGCCTGGTCTACAGA
>NW_004949196.1:351483-352957 GCF_000317375.1 Microtus ochrogaster
GCCTGGTCTACAGAGCTAGTTCCAGGACAGGCTCCAAAGCCACAGAGAAACCCTGTCTCGAAAAACCAAAAAAAAAAAAAAAAAAAAAAAAAAGAGGCCATGCCCAAGAGGGCTGGTATCTTAAATGCTATTCCCTGAAGACTTTCCCACAGGAGTGTGTTTCATTTTGCAGAATTTGGGAAATTAAAATATGTACAACATAACATAGATACATATTCAGGATTTCAATGGACACCTGCTCTGAGTTCTGAAAAGATTTTGTAGTCTCAGTTTGTTAGAAATTATGGCCATTTTGGGTATACCTGTACAAATTAAGACTAACAATACTCAAGCATATTTCTCTAGTAAAATGAAACATTTTTGAATATCACAACATAAAGCATATTTCAGGTATACCACACAATCCTACAGGGCAAGCACCTATAGGAAGATCAAATCAAACTCTAAAAGATATGATTAATAAACAGAAAGGGAGGAGGCGGCGCTGGTGCACACCTTTAATCCCAGCACTTGGGAGGCAGAGGTAGGTGGATTTCAGTGAGTTTGAGGCCAACCTGGTCTACAAAGCAATTTCCAGGACAGCCAGGACTGTTATGCAGAGAAGACCTGTCTTGAAAGACAAAAAAGGAAAAATAAATAAATAAACAGGAGGGGTAATAAAGATATATGAAAAATAGAATGTACAATGCTTTATTAACTTTGAATTTTCTAAACACTAATGAGAAAAAAATGACAGCTGTGGAGAGACATTGAATAATAGAAAAAAAGAGCTGAATTAAACCAGCCTGCATGACCTCAGAATGGAAACCAGGGTACGTGTTATTTTGAGGAAGTGGTTTTGCTTTTGTTTCCACAGGAGAAGAAAAGCTATAAATACCATCAAAATTGATGAAGACTAGATTCAAACAGGAGAGACTTTATGATTAGAAGAGGTGATAGTTCATCAAGCAATGTGGCCATTCAGTTTAAACCAACTTAAAAAACTAACAAATGCTTTTCATTTGATCAGATATAACCTGCCAAAAAAGACTCTCCAAAGTTAGGGTTGGAGGAGGGTTGGTTTTACTTTTGTCTTCCCAGGAGAATGAAGGCACACAGCTAAGGAATCTGAAGATCACTGGACAAATGAGACACCTGAATAAAAAGAACAAATCATCCTGAGAAAATGTCCCAAGACAAAGCATAAATTGGCTTTTTGGTATATCACATTTCCAACAGGATAAAATTTTATAAATCCTCCCTAATGTTTGTTTCTGCTATTTCCTACAGGCATATAATACAAATGGCCTTTTTGTAGTCCCAGTTCAATTAAAAATTAATGCTGCCTTTGAGCCGGGCGATGGTGGCGCACGCCTTTAATCCCAGCACTCGGGAGGCAGAGACAGGCGATCTCTGTGAGTTCGAGACCAGCCTGGTCTACAAAGCTAGTTCCAGGACAGGCTCCAAAGCCACAGAGAAACCCTGTCTCGAAAAA
>NW_004949196.1:354447-358573 GCF_000317375.1 Microtus ochrogaster
TTCGAGACCAGCCTGGTCTACAGAGCTAGTTCCAGGATAGGCTCCAAAGCCACAGAGAAACCCTGTCTCGAAAAACCAAAAAAAAAAAAAAAAGATAGGTTAAAAGGGTATATTATTGAATATACTTTTAAACTAAAAAAGCAACTACTAACCTGAAATATTTAACATTGGTAATGATTTTTAGATATATTGATCAAATTTGAGATTTTTTATACTAGATATATGTTTTGCTCTTAAGAATTTTGTATATTGATAGAAATTAAAGGTTATTTTTGTTAAAACATACTGTACATACTGTATATACTTAAATGAGTTTCTATTCATTTAAGGTATTGTACCTAGACAGCTCATTTTATAATGTAATGTAAATTTCTAGTCATTGAAATTTACTCTACAAACTATTTAGGATAATAAGAAATACATGTTAGCAGTTAGTTTCCTATTACAATCAAACTTGTCATGTGAGATATGTTTTCAAGGTCAGACAGATGTATTTTAGATAGACAGGTAGTCTTCAAGCACTTCAGATATCTGCAGAATATGGCATTTAAGATGTTTTGATAATATAAGTGTTTTCTTTTATGACAGTGAGACATGTCTGCTCCTAGTAATACCAATGAATCTACCTCAGTGAAGGTGATGGGCATCAAAAAAAAAACTCCATGTGGAGTTTACTTCCTTTGTGGCAAAAGTTAGCCACTGGGCAAGAAACTGCCCTTGCCTCGACTGCTGACAGTGTGCTGTCCTAATTGGACAAACAGGACACAAAAGAATGTTACTGCTGAACTTTGCCAAGACAAAGCAGGACAGTACTTCAAAAATCCTGCTTCACAGAAAACTCTGTCAAATATTCTAGGCTTGTAAGCCAAAGATGGATACGTCAATGTCATAGAGAAACCTTGGGTGGCTGTCCAGGCGGTCAGCTCTGTTGCTCATTTCTTAGTTTTGGAAATTGTGTGCTCTGCACTTCCTGTTTACTCAGGTGATATTATTTCCTTCTCAGGTCTTTGATGCTGTTGAAGACTAGATAACTAAAATTTTCCTTGTTAAAAAAAGTCAGAAAAGAAACTCACAAAAGAGGTGTAAATTATATAAAGTCGAGAGACATAAAATGATAGTTCTAGATTGGTAATCCAAGTTAGGATAGAAAGTGAATTAATAATTACACTTTGGACTCACCAAGATAGGATAAAAATGGAGTATTTTCTCTGTATTTGTCAAATGCAAAGTACTGAACATTGTTAATGTAGTTCTTGCCTGCATGTATCTATATATAGTTATTGTACTTATTGAATATAGTTTTTCTATGTTAGTTAAAGCCTTCACTTTTTATTTAAACATAAAGGGGAAAATGTTATGTGATATTTTCATTGTGTTCTGACAAATAAAGCTTGCTTGGAGTCAGAGAGTGGAGCTAGCCACTAGCTAACCATAGAGGTCTCTGGGTTCATATAGAGAGGAGACAGGAAGTGATAAGGTGGGGCTGAGACAGGATCTTGGTCCTTTTGGTATCAGACCTTTTGGATGGAGTCACAGAAGATGTAGGAAGTCACTGGTGGCCACTCTAATGCTCTCTGATCCTTCAGGGTTTTACCCCCGATATCTGACTCCTGGTTTTTATTAATGAGATTAATTAGATTTACTCTTCATGTGTGTGTCTCTGTGTGTCTGTGTCTGTGTGTCTGTGTATGTATGTGTCTATATGTGTTTCTCTATGTGTCAGTGTGTATGTGTGTGTCTCTGTGTGTGTATGTTCTGTGGGGATGGGGGTGTCTATGTGTCTGTGTATGTGGATGTGTCTGTTATATGTCTGTGGGTGTGGGTGTGTCTCTGTCTGTATATGTGTTTGTGTGTGTGTCTGTGTATGTGTCTGTGGGTGTGTCTCTGTGTGTGCATGTGTATGTGTCTGAGGGTGTTAGTGTGTCTATGTGTCTGTGTGTCTGTGTATGTCTGTGTGTGTCTCTCTGTGTGTCTGTGTTTGTATATGTGCATGTATGTGAAGTCAGAAGAAAGCTTGCAGGTGTCATTTCTCTTCACCCGGACAAACTCAGGTTGCCTCCTTCACCGCAAGCTCCTTCATGTAGTGTGTCATCTCACTGACCCAGTCTTTGTGTGAGCCCTGGAGTCTCTGGATTCTCCTGTCTCTGCCTCCCACCTGTGTGGTAGGCATCGGCTGACTGAACCACAGCACCCTGGCAGCTGCCACACTGCTCAGGGGACTGTGCAGGAGTTGGCTGAAGCACTCCTAGAACTCTCGGAGATTACATACCGTGCAGTATGTCCAGGGGCGGCATGGTGGGAGAGGCCACGATGGCTCAGCAGTTAGCGCTCTGACTGCTCTTACAGAGGACCCAGGTTTAGTTCCCAGCACCACAAAGCTGGGGACCTGACACTCCATGTTGACCACTTTGGGCACTGCATACAGGCGGAGCTCAGTGATATACAGCCAAAACACCCACACAAGAAAACTATTTAAAAATAGAATAAAGGAGATGTCAGAGCATGATGGTTTCTATGTCTCAATCCCTCTAGGCAGCGCATGGTGAGGACCGGAAAGATGTTCGGTTCCAGTCCACCACCTGATGGGGTAGGTGGTTCCTCGCATATCCCTGTTCCCTGTGGTGTTAGTTTTTCCTTCTCTTGACCTCGGTGGCCCAGGCTGAGGTCCTGAGCTCTGGGCCTCCTCCTGACTGACAGGTCTGTGTGTCTGCAGGTCATACTATCCTACGCCTTTCTCAACACAAACGTGCTCAGGAACTTCTGCAATAATAACATTGCCCTGTACCTCGGGTGAGTTGCTTCCCTGCCTACTTTCCCCTTCTCTGCCCCCTTCTGCCCCTCTCCCTCTCCCTGCCCTTCCCCCCTTTCCCCTGTCTCTCATTTTTCAAAACCCAACCACCTCTGGCCCAAATTGTTAGTCTGTGGCCCACAGAGAATCCTAGCTGGGCTGGGTATGGATATGGGAAGACCTGAACACAGTCAAAACCTTGCCACTCAGGGGACGATATGCCAAGCCCGTGGCTTCCACCAGTCACAGGCTTAAACATTTTTAAATTACATTGATTTATTTGTGTACTTATTGTGTATTTATTGAGTGTACATAGTACCTATGTAAAGATCAGTGGCCAATTTGTGGGAGTCGCTTCTCTCTTTCCATACTGTTAGTTCTGGGAATAAAACTTGGGTGGTCAGGCTTGGTGGCAAGCATGTTAACCACCCTGCCCCATCTTACTACTCTGGGCTTTGTTTTCTTTCTTCAAGACAGGGTTTCTCTGTGTAGCCCTGGCTGTCCTACAACTCACTCTGCAGACCAGTCTGGCCTCGAACTCACAGAGATCTGCCTGCCTCTGCCTCCCGAATTCTGGGACTAAAGGCGTGCAGCACCTCACCCAGCACCATGTTCTTTTTTTGGAGACAGACTCTGATTTGGTTTCCCAGGAATCCCTCAAGCCTGTAGCACCCACAGGCCTCAGCCTCCAGAGTGCCAGAGTGGATTGCAGGGTGCACCACCACTGCTGGTCACTGGTTGTTAACATGTTTATTTCTTTGTTTATCTGTTTGCTAGTTTTCGGGACTGGATCTCATGTGGCCCAGGCTAGCCTGAAACTCTTGATCCTCTGGCCTAGTCTCCAAAGAGCTAAGACAGCAGGCAGTGCAATGCCACACCTGCCTTGTTTCATTGGTGGCTATTGTGTCTCTATGTAATCGGAAAAAAAAATTAGGCAGACACAGTAAAACATTATTCTGGGAGACCCTGGGGTGGCAGGGAACATGGAAGGAGATGGTTTTAGGCTTGTCCAGCCTGAGAAGCTGACTCTACCTTTTTGTTGGTCATAGGACTACAATTTTCATAACCATGGACAACTTTGAGAGCAGCCTCCCGCCACTTGCCATTCCAGGGCATTTAACGGTAAATACTTCCCCAGCTGTGCCAGTGACGGTAAACACTTCCCCAGCTGTGCCAGTGACGGTAGACACTTCCCCAGCTGTGACAGTGACAGTAGACACTTCCCCAGCTGTGACAGTGACAGTAGACACTTCCCCAGCTGTGACAATGCTGTGACAATGACTACAGACACTTCCCCAGCTGTGACAATGACTATAGACACTTCCCCAGCTGTGACAA
>NW_004949196.1:358803-359833 GCF_000317375.1 Microtus ochrogaster
AATGACAGGAGACACTCCCCCAGCTGTGACAATGGCAGGAGACACTCCCCCAGCTGTGACAATGACAGGAGACACTCCCCCAGCTGTGACAATGAAGGCAGACTCTTCCCCAGCTGTGACAATGACCGTAGACACTTCCCCAGCTGTGACAATGGCGGTTGACTCTTATCCAGTTGTGACTCCAAAGGAATTGGACTCAGAGGTAACTGTGGGTTTTAGGTTTGTCAGCCGCTAGGCCTTTACAGGACACCCTCTGAGATGTTGAGTCACAGGAAGCCAGAAGAGGGGGCTTTCATTCCATCATTTCATTCCACCCTTCCCTCCTCTCCCCTCTCCTTCCCTACCCTCCTCTTCCCCCTCCTCTACCTCACCTCCTCTCCGCTCCCTTCCCTTCCCCTTCCCTTCTCTTTCCCCTCCTCTCTCCCCACCTGCTCTCCTCTCCCTCTCCTTCTTCCCTTCCCCCGTCTCCTTTTCTTTCCCTTAGTTTTCTCTCATCCTTGTAGTTTTCAACCTTCCTCCTTTTCTGTTCTCCTTCCCTTAAAAATGTTTATTTGAGATTTTGTTTATTTTTCTTTTATGCATATGGTGTTTTGTCTGCATGTCTGTCTGTGCACTACGTGCATATCTTGTCTTCAAGGAGACCCGGGGTGTGCACTGCATCCCCTTGAACTGGAGTAAAAGGTGGTTGTGAACCTCTGTGGGTGCTCAGAACCCAATCTCTGCCACTGCAGGAGTGGCTTGTGCTCATGACCACTGAGTCTCTCTGCAGTCTCTCAGGGGAGTTCCTGCTGAGAGAAAAGGAGGCAGAGCCCAGCTTTGCCTTCCTAACTCAGCATCCGGCCAGTTGCAGATCCAGTTCCCAACGAGGAAGAAACAAGTGAGTTACTGACTGAAGAGACGGCTCTGTGAGCAAGTGAGGCCATGTCTGCAAACCCCCAGAGTCCACGGAGAAGTGTGGTCTGCAAACCCCCAGAGTCCACGGAGAAGTGTGGTCTGCAAACCACCAGAGTCCACGGAGAAATGTGGTCTG
>NW_004949196.1:359978-367896 GCF_000317375.1 Microtus ochrogaster
CCAGAGTCCACGGAGAAGTGTGGTCTGCAAACCACCAGAGTCCATGCAGAAGCATGGTCTGCAAACCACCAGAGTCCACGGAGAAGCGTGGTCTGCAAACCACCAGAGTCCACGGAGAAGCGTGGTGTGCAGAGGACATGGAGAAGCGTGGTGTGCAGAGGACATGGAGAAGTGTGGTGTGCAAAGGTACACCAGAGTATGCAGAGGCAGAGAGAGGATGGGACCTGGAGCTCTGAGCACCAGCCAAACAGAGAACTCCAGGTTCAGTGAGACCTGACCTCGGAATAGGAGATCAGAGGAAACTTGGTGGTTAGAGCATTGGGCTCAATCCCCAGCACCCACAGGTGGCTCACAACCACCGCTACTCCAGCTCCAGGGGTCTGACACCCTCTTCTGGCCTCTGATATGCCCAAAGGCACGTGCCAGATACACATAAATACAAATAGAGAACCTTTTTAAAAGTTGAATTTGTACCAGGCAGTGCACACTTTTAATCCCAGCACTTGGGAGGCAGAGGCAGATGGATCTCTAAGATCAAGGCCAGCCTGGTCTACAGAGCGAGTTCCAGGACAGCCTGGACTACAGAGGAAACCCTGTCTCACAAAAACAAAACAAAACAAAACAAATGTAGAATTTGCTTTGTGTGTGAGTAACTCCATGTCACAGCGTCTGTCTTTATTCTTAGACAGGATTGCCATCGGTTACAAGCGCATTCTTTGCTCCTGGTTCAATCCTACTGTTCGTGGTGAATAGGAAAGTCTTCATTTACAATTACCGTATGGACACCTGGAGTGATACTAACGGTTAGTGGTCCCCCATGCCTGAAGCATGTCCCCCGCCCCCTACAGCTCCGTGACCTCTGTGATGTCCCTGTTCCTTTGCTGAACTTGGTTTTGTTTTGTTTTGTTTTGTTACCGAGTATGTGGTCAATTTTTGCGAAGGTTCCATGAGGTGCTGAGAAGAAGGTATATTCTTTTCTGTTTGGATGGAATACTCTATAGATGTCTGTTAAGTCCATTTGAGTCATAACATCTGTTAGTTCTCTTATTTCTCTGTTCATTTTTTGTCTGCTTGACCTGTCCAGTGGTGAGAGGGGAGTGTTGAAGTCTCCCACTATTAGTGTGTAGGGTTTAATGTATGATTTAAGCTTTAGAAGTGTTTCTTTGACATATGAGGGTGCCCTTGTATTTGGGGCATAGATGTTCAGTATTGAAATTTCCTCTTGATGGATTTTTCCTGTGACTAATATGAAGTGTCCTTCTTTGTCTCTTTTGACTGATTTTAGCTTGAAGTCTATTTTGTTAGATATTAGGATAGCTACACCTGCTCGTTTCTTAGGTTCATTTGATTGGCATATTTTTTCCCAACCCTTTACTTTGAAACGATGTCTGTCTTTGAGGTTGAGATGCATTTCTTGTATGCAGAAGAGGGATGGATTCTGTTTTCGTATCCAATCTGTTAGCTTGTGCCTTTTTATGGGTGAGTTGAGTCCATTTACATTAATGGATGTTAATGACCAGTGGTTGCTATCTCCTGTTAATTTAGTTTTCATCGTTGGTGATGTTAATTTGTGCATTTTTTTTCTTCTTCGGGATTTTCTGTAATGAGATCATCAATTGTGTGTGTATTTGTTGGTGTAGCCATCTTCCTTGGGTTGGACTTTTCCTTCTAGTATTTTGTGTAGGGCTGGGTTTGTGGTTAGATATTGGTGATATCTGGATTTGTCTTGGAATATCTTGTTTGTCCTTCTATGGTGATCGACAGTTTTGCTGGTTATCGTAGGCTGGGCTGGCAGCTGTGGTCTCTTAATGTCTGCTTAATGCTTGACCATGACCTTCTGTGTTTCATTGTCTCCACTGAGAAGTCAGGTGTAATTCTGATAGATCTACCTTTATGTGTTACTTGGCCTTCTTCCTTTGCTGCTCTTAATATTCTTTCTTTACTCTGTATGTTTAGTGTTTTGATTATTATGTGGTGAGAGGACTTTTTTGGGTCTAGTCTGTTTGGTGTTCTGTAAGCTTCTTGTATCTTCATAGATATATCTTTCTTTAGGTAGGGAAAGTTTTCTTCTGTGATTTTGTTAAATAAATTTTCTGTGTCTTTGAGTTGAACTTCTTTCTTCTTTTTCTATACCTATTATTCTAAGATTTGGCCTTTTCATGGTGTCTCATATTTCATGGATATTTTGGGTTAAGCTTTTGTTAGATTTAATGCTTTCTTTAACTGATGAGTCTATTTCCTCTATGTTCTCTTCAGCGCTTGAGATTCTCTCTTCCATCTCTTGTATTTTGTTGTTCATGTTGCATTTGTGGTTCCTGATCTTTTTCTCATGATTTTTGTTTCTATAATTCCTTTGGCTTGTGTGTTCTTTATTGTTTCTATCTCAGTTTTCAAGTCCTGAATAGTTTATTTTATATGTTTGAGTTCTTTTTCTTGGTTTTCTTTAAGTGATTTGCTGATATCTTTCAGTTTTTGTTTATTTTTTCCTCCATTTCTTTAAGGTAATTTCTCATTTCATCTTTAAGAATTTCAAACATTCTCTTGAGTTTATTTTTAGATCATTTTCTTCTGGTTCATCCATATTTGGTTGTTCAGGTCTTACTTTTGTAGGGTCTTTAGGTTCTACTGGTATTGTGTTTTTCTTTGTGGTGTAGCGTGTGATGTTACCTTTTCTACTCATCTTTTCCTCTAATAGGTGTGGTTGGGGCTGACTGAGATTCTGTTGATTAATCTTCTAGGTGCCAGTGAATCCAAAGCTCAGATAGTTGTTCCTCGTGGTACAGTCAGTGCCACAGTTCTAGTTACTCTGTTTGTTACTCCTGTTCCTGCAGATAGCTCAGTGCTCCTGTGCTTGGCTCTGCCCCCTTGGATTTTGCTGTCTCAGGCCTACTTTGGCCTAGGCTGCTGGCTTTGATCTGTTTCTGTAAATCTTGGTCTGGATATCCTCCTGCAGAATTCCCAGGCTTGAAGTTGGACCTGTTGTGGTGGAGATCGCAGACTCTGAGTCAGGTTGCTGGCTCAATCCTGGTCCGTCAGTGTCCCAGGACTGGGTTGGCTCCTGGCTTCTGCTCCTGGCTTCTGCTCCTTGTTTCCTCAGGTTCTCTCTGTCCTAGCGGTCTGGTTTTGTTTTAGAGACAGGGACTCGTACAGCACAGACAGGCCTCACCCAGTTAAATAGCCAGAATGACCTTGAATTGGTGGTCTCCATCCCCATCTCAGCGGTGCTGGGGTGGTAGGAATGGCGCCACCATGTATGGTTTATGTTGTGTCGAGGTGGAACCTGTGGCCTGTGCATGCTATGTAGGACCTCTGCCCTGAGCCGCAGCCCCATTCCAAAGTTTGGTGGGTTTTTTTCCTTTTTATTGTATTGTATCAGTGTTTGCCGCATTTGTTTAAATTTTTTTATATTTATTTATTATGTATACAGTATTCTGTCTGTGTGTCTGCCTGCAGGCCAGAAGAGGGCATCAGATCTCATTCCAGGTGGTTGTGAGCCACCATGTGGTTGCTGGGAATTGAACTCAGGACCTTTGGAAGAACAGGAGTTCTTAACTGCTGAGCCATCTCTCCAGCCCCCATTTGTTTAATTTTTAAAGATGTGTTCTCTGTCTTACCTTGCCTGCCTAAGGCACCTGACTGGTCTAATAAAAAGCCCAATGGCCAATAGCAAGGGAGGTATAAGTGAGACTTCCAGGCAGGGAGAGTAAGGACGAGGAGGAAGAATTTAGGCTGAAGATAGAAGAGAGACATCAGGGAGATGCTAGGGGCAAGCCAGTCAGACATGGAGGAAGCAGGGAAGTAGGACACCCAGAATGAAGGAAAGGTAAAAAGTCCTGAGGCAAAGCCGGTTAAATTAAGTTATAAGAGCTAGTGGACAAACCTAAGCTAAGGCTGAACATTCATAGTTAATAATAAGTCTCCATGTCTTTTTGGGGGGCTGGTTGGTAGCCAAAGGAAAACTCCAACTTCAGGGTCCCCTGGAACTGGAGTCACAGGAATCTGTGAGCTTCCGTAAGGGTCTCTTCTGTGAGAGCTGTGGTTCTCTAACCACTGAGTCATCTTTCCAGCCCCCGTGTTGTTCTGAGAAGGACCTAACTCCATAGGGCAGGCTGGCCTCAGGTTCACAATCCTCCTGCCTCAGCCTTAAGTCGTAAACTAGCAGGCAGATGCTACCATGCCTGGCCTAACACTTAACTTTGGAGAATTCAAAATATGCAGCCAGGTGTGTTGGCGCAGGACTCTCAGCCCAGCATTTGGGATGTGGAAGCAGGAAGTTTCAGAATTTGCATGTCAACCAGGGATGGCTAGTCAGTTGTAGGTCGATGAGATCCTATCTCAAAAACAGAAAGAAAAGTCACAGCTGCCTATGGCTCCACCTCCAGGGAACAATGTCCTCTCCTGGCCACTTCAGGCACCTACGCTGTGCACACACGCACGCCCATATTTACAATGTAACTCTTTTAACTTATCTTCCTTTCAGGTGTAAGAACTCCTGTCTCACATATTAGTGGCGACAGTTGTTGTTATAATAACAGATTTTGCCTGGTAAGTTGGAATCTTTTATTTAAATAGAATATTCGAGCCTAAGTGCAAATACTTAGAAATGACCTAGGAACCCATAAGTAGAGGTAGCCATAGGTAGTGTCACTTACCCATACTCAGAGGAAGGCTGGACCATGAGGTAACCTCCCTTGGGATTGACCAGTCAACCCGACTAAGTGTGCATCTTCCTTTATTGTTGTGTGTTGGGATGCTTTCTTGATTTTTGAGGAAGGGTCTCCAGGCCAAATATGACTTTCAACTCCTGATCCTCCTGTCTCCACCTCTAAGGAGCTAGGAGGACAAGCATGACCTGAGCACTCCCTTACACTGCCCGACACAGTTTTTGTTTGTGTAATAGACAGTAAAGTCTGGGGGCTGGAGGCAGGCAGATGTGAGCTGTGAGGTCCAGGCTGGTCTGGTGTTCATAGTAAGGTCTAGACTAGCCGGGGCTACCTAGAACTATCAAGGACTGGGAGAGGCAGGCAGGCAGAGAGAGAAAGAGAGAGAGAGAGAGAGAGAGAGAGAGAGAGAGAGAGAGAGAGAGAGAGAGAGAATGATTGTCCCTTAGCACCCAGCTGGTGGTCAACACTAGGCAGGATGGCTCAAGCCCCATCTCAGGTCCACACTGCAGTGGCTGTCATCCTGGAAGGTGGTCTTTCCAGCCCCTTCAGCTGATCTTTCAGCTTTCCCATTCCTGCTGCCCTGCTGTGCCCGGAGGGGGTGGTGTGAGCGTCCTGCCCCTTGTTCTCAGCACCTGGTGCCCTCTGTAAATGGCTGCCTGAGAACAGTGTTTATTTGGCTTTGATAGAAACATATGTTTGGATGTTGTCAGTGGAGCTAAAGGATAGTATTGGGGTCCCACAGGCTTGTGACCCAGAGTTTCCTGAAGGCTTATCAGGCTTGGAGTCCCTCCTCCTGTCCTGAGGGTCTCTCACAGGTGGGGGTGGCGTGGCATACCTGGGCAAGCCCTCTGATGCTTATTCTCCCACTGCACCCGCCTAGCACTTCCTGGCAGTGAAAGCCGCCAGCAGGAAGGAAGCTTCCTGGTAATTTGTTCTCTATCTGTGACTAAGGTGTGTGGAATCTTTTGCAATAGGATCACGTCAGCTAGGTCTAGTAGATGACCAAGAAGCCTGTATTGTTTGGGGCCTCAGGGCCTCCCCAAACAATGGCTCATGTGGAAGCCCCCCACATCTGGCATGAGGCTTTTATGCAACACCCAACAGCTTCAAGGGGTGGCAGTGTGCACACCCGTAGGCTCTCTTCCCCAATAACTTTTAAAAAGTCATACACACACTTTTTAATTTCTTTACATTTATTTATTTATTTATTTATTTATTTGAGACAAGGTTTCTCTGTATGCCCCTGGTTGTTCTGGAACTCTCTCTTAGACCAGGTTAGCCTTGAACTCACAGAGATCTGCCTGCCTCTGCCTCCTGAGTGCTGGAATTAAAGGTGTGTGCCATCACTGCCTGACTCAAAAACAATTTTTGAGAGGCAGGCGGATCTCTGTGAGTTCGAGACCAGCCTGGTCTACAGAGCTAGTTCCAGGACAGGCTCCAAAACCACTGGGAAACCCTGTCTCGAAAAACCAAAAAAAAAAAAAGTTAATTGAAACTAGGGTTGGTGCCCCACTCCTGCAATCTCAGTACTCAGAAAGCTGAGGCAGGAGGATAGTCATGACTTTGAGACTGACTAATTTTGGCAAACAGTGAGACCTCAAAAAAAAAATTAAACAGATAAAAGAAAAAACAAAAAACAAGAGCAAAGACCAGCCAAGTGTTTCAGTGCGTAAAGGTGCTACCCAAGACTGACACCTGAGCTGGGTTCCCAGAAACCACATCAAGGTGGGAGAAGAGACTCACCTCCACAGAGCTGCCTTCAACCTCCACAATGTATGCATGAGAGAGAAAGAGAGAGAGAGAGAGAGAGAGAGAGAGAGAGAGAGAGAGAGAGAAAGGTACAAACAGGCCTGATCACAGCCTGTGGTCAGGATCACAGGAACCATACCAGTGAAGCTGGCATTAGAGACTCCTGAAGGCAGGTTCATACCGGGTGGAAACCGTGGGAAGGAGTGCAGTCAGGTGCATGGGGCAGCTCAGCACGGGATGTAGTGGGAAGCCGAAGGCTCGTTTACATCGGAAATGATGATCCTGAGGTCGTATTGAGAGCACTGGGCAGGCAAAGCAATTGATTTTATGTGAACCTTGCAAAGTCTGGCATCAGCCTAGAGAAGCTAGGAGCTGCCAACGTGGTGTGCCATACTGTGGGATAGCCCTTCGGAACACTGTGAATATGCATTACTCTCATTGGTTAATAAAGAATGAACTGGCATTAGCAAGACAGCCAAACTAAGGATTCTGGGAAGAAGGGTGGAGTGAGAGAAGTCTCCAGGAGACAAGGGATCAAGACAGGACAAACCATGTGGCGATACATAGATGAATAGAAACGGGTAAATTTAAGTTGTAAGAGCTAGTTAGTAATGAGCCTCCAAGCTTTTATATTTAATAAGCCTCAGTGTGGTTATTTGGGAACTAGCAGGCAGGACAGAAACTTCTCTGACAGTAAGACAAGGGTTTTGATGTCCTGACACCCTTTCCTTGCCGGTGAGTTTCTCACAAGGTGGGTTTTCAGGGAGGGCCCTTCCTGAGTACCCATCCCTCTGTTTGTGGGGTGGGGGACACCTACTCTGTGACTGAAAGACCCTCGGTTTCAAGGGCGTTTGGAGATACCCCCAGACTCAATAAACCAGGCCAGCGGATGCAGTCAGCAAGAAGCTTCTTTAATGCTCACAAGCGCTTGTGGGTGACCCAGCAGCTCCCGCCAGCTGAGCACCCCGAGCAAGCTCTCTAACCAGCATTTATAGTATTTTACAGGTTACATGATGGGGGAGCATAGCAACAGCAATTTCACTGGTCCTTTAAATGGCTAGCTTAGGTCATCCTGGGGACAGCATGGGGGAGCATAGCAATCTGACAGTTTTGATAAGGTACCCTAGGGGGCTGCTTTGACAGTTTTGATAAGGTACCCTAGGGGGCTGCTTTGACAGTTTTGATAAGGTACCCTAGGGGGCTGAATGTTTTCTCATGACCAGCTACAACCCACAGATACCCTGTTCTGGCGCCAGCTGTCCATAAGGGAGACAGTGTCTGACTCAAAGGTCACATATCTCTGTCTCCTAAAGGTTAACTCAGTTCACATCTGTCGTTTATCAGGGATGGCCAGGACACTACTCTCAATTTGTAGGGAGAAGCTCTGGCCTTGTAAATAAAACAGCCAGTTGTAAAATGACCTAAGCTTCCCAGACACCTGAGAAAATAGCTCACTGTGAATGAATGATCCTTGATCTGCTGAGAAAGCTGCTGACAGTCTGTTC
>NW_004949196.1:368076-371657 GCF_000317375.1 Microtus ochrogaster
GTAGACCAGGCTGGTCTCGAACTCACAGAGATCCGCCTGCCTCTGCCTCCCGAGTGCTGGGATTAAAGGCGTGCGCCACCACCGCCCGGCTGGGATCTATATTTTTATTTTCTTATTCTTGGACGCTTCCGTGACCTATGCAGAAGGAGCTCTTGTCCAGAAATGTCCATCTCCACAGAACTGTCCTCCATTCAGCCCACTGATGGGCACACTCGGCCTCCTGGAGATCTCCCATCTCCGTAACTTCATTGTTTTAACAATTTGTCATAGTGTGTAGGCGGACTTTTCTTTCCCGCCCGCCAGTTCCAAATAACCGACCCAGAGACTTCATATTAATTCTATAAATGCTCGGCAATGGCTCAAGCTTGGGACTGTTGGGTCTGTGAGTGTTCCCATACAAGGCCACCATTCACACAGGAGATCAGCAAGTTGAGTCTATTTAGTGCGCCTGCGTGTGCGAGGTCATTCACCTGCAGGGAGTGGCGCCGACCCTGGGGCAGTTCCTGGGACGGTGAGATCACCTGAAATGCGGCTGGTTAAGCACCAGCTGTACCAGTGTGCTCCTCAGAGGCTGAGGTTTTGTCTTTGGGCACAAGCGTGAGCAAGTCCGGACATGATCCAGAAGAGGGGCTAGGACTTGTTCCTGGGACGCTGTGGCGCCCCCTTGAACCTGAATGTAATCTGTTGATAAATGGCGCTTTGTTGGAAGAGATGCTTGTTTGTCCCTCTCAGAGAACTGAACCCTAAATTCAGGTGTAAAAGTGGGAGAGATTAACCTCTTCAGTTACTAGCTAACTCTTACAACTTAAATTAACCCATTTATATCCAGCTACACCGCCACGTGGCGGCACAGCTTCGCATCCTGCACCTCCTGTTTCCCCTCTGTGGTTGGTGACTCCTGACTCCGCCCCTCTTCCCGGAGCCCTTAGTCTGGTTCTCCCTCCTAACCTTATCCTGTCCAGCTTTGGGCCAGTCAGCTTCTTTATTTAACCAATCATAGTGACATATATTCACAGAGTGTAGAGGAGTATGCCGCAGCAGTTACTGTCCTATTGCTGGCATGAGATACCACGGCCAAGGCATTTACAGAAGAGTTTGTTGGGGTTCACACGTTCAGAGGGTGAGTCCAAGACCGTCAGGGTGGGAGCATGGCGGCAGGTGAGAGATCCTTATCAACAGGCAGGAGAGGGAGAGGGAGGGAGAGGAAGGGAGGAAGAGAAAAAGAGAGAGAGGGAGAGGAAGCTAACCGTTCCTGCTGTGGCCTCAAAGCCCACCCCATGCCATACCTCTTCCACAAAGATCATACCTCCTGACCCTTCCCAAGCAGGTCCGACAATTGGGGACCAAGTGTTGAGACAGATGAACCTGGGGGGCACTGAATGTGAGCATGGCAGAACAGCCTTGCAGCTCTCGTCTGCATTAGAGACCCGCTCAGTTCTGGGTGGGCGTCGGTCCCACACCCCTCTAAGTGCTGAGTAATTTGGTTGTTTCCCTTTTGACTGTTAAAAGCAACATTGTGCCTAGCACTCTGCCTCAGTCACGTGCCCCCACTAGCTAAATGGGGTGCGTAGGGTAACCCAAGTGGTGAGACCGCCTCTCTGCCTCAGTCACGTGACCATACCAGCTATGGGGCGCATACTTGGTAACCCAAGTGGCGAGACCGCGTCTCTGCCTCAGTCACATGACCCCACTAGCTAAATGGGGTGCGTAGGGTAACCCAAGTGGTGAGACTGCGTCTTTGTGGGGGGTGGGAGCAGAAGGCCCCTGTGAGTCCTTGTGTATAGGTTCCCATGTAAGCTCAAAGTTGTCCCGTTTTTGGATTGGATGCCTGAGGATAGGTCAGTGGAAGTCATCCTCGGGTATGGTCAAGGATGACCTAGAATTCCTGGCCTTCTTCCCAAGCTTCAAGATGTGGACATACGCCAGCCACTGGGTTTCTGTGGTGCTAGGAATAGCAGCCGGGGCCTCCTGCGCTCTTGGCAGGCCCTTTCACCCAATGAGCATTGAGCATTCTTGTGACGTCTTCCGTGTGTTCCTTCCCCCAGGAATTAGCAAATAGGATTTTTGTGTATTCCCGTGGAGGCTCGCTGCCTGAGACCGAAATATACTTCTCTGACAACGGAGGATTCTCGTTCCAGGACATGAACAGTGACATTTTGGTAAGTGGCTGGGGAAAGGGAGTCAAAAGCCTGAAGTGGAGGCGGCTCTGGGAGGCCCCACCCTCCTGGTTCAAGTGGGTGATTAATGCTGAGGACAAGGAGGGTCACCTGCTTCGGTACTGTGGCCATAGTCAGTGGCTCCTGTAAGTGACCCCCAAGTCACACTCCTGCAGGCCGTCCCGATGGAACTCGTCGGATCACCTGGCACAGCCTAGAGTCATCTGGGAAGAAGCCACCATTGAGAAAACCCTCTGCCAGATGAACCTGTGAGGCGTTTTCTTGCATGACGATTGATGCCATAGATATGGAAGGTCTCTGTGCTCTCGCCAGTGCTGCCTCAGGCAGCTGCGTGAGCTGTGAGGAGCAGCCATTATCCAGTGAGATAAGCCCTTCTCCTCTCCTGGGCTGCTTTTGATCATGCTGTTCACCAGAGCAGGGGAGACTCGGACTGAGGGAGTCACCTAAACCAGAAGTGTGAAGTTAGAAAGAGGATGGTGATCACTGGGAGGGGACAAGAGAGGGCGATGGGGACATAAAGAGTAGCTGACTAAAAACTGACAGGCTTCCCAGTGGACAGTGGCGCACGCCTTTCATCCCAGCACTCGGGAGGCAGAGCCAGGCAGATGAATCTCTGTGAGTTGGAGGCCAGCCTGGTCTACAGAGCGAGTTCCAGGACAGCTAGAGCTACACAGAGAAACCCTGTCTCAAAAAACAAACAAAAAAAAAAAAAAAAAACCCAGAAACAAAAATGAACAGGCGTGGGCATGAAGCACCTGTAGTCTTAGCCACTGCAGCATGCGCAGCAGGAGGATTACCTGACTGCATGAGCCTGGGACCAGGCAAGAAATATAGGAGGACTCCAAGTCAGGGTTTAAAGACAGACAAACAGACAGACAGACAGACACACACACACACACACACACACACACACACACACACACAGAGGTACACTGGCTGTTCTTCCAGAAAACAGGTTCAATTTCCAGCACCCACAGAGGGCTCATATCCATCAATCCTCCAGTCCCAGGAGATCCGCCACCCTCTTCTGACCTCCACCAGTACTGGGCATTTGGTGTGCTGTGGTGATATTTTATTTATGTTCTAACAAATAAAGTTTGCCTGAAGATCAGAGGGCAGAGCTAGTCACTAGTTAAACATGGAGGCCAGGCAATGGTGGCATACACTCTTGATCCGGGCACAGGAGGAAGAAACAGGAAGAGATATAGCTGGGCAGAGAGGAAGTGGGAAGGCAGGGTGGAGACAGGAGCTTGGCCCTTTTTGGGTGAGCAGTTGGCGAGGTAAGGTCTGTCTGCAGCTTGTTTGTCTCTCTGATCTTCCAGCATTTACCCTGATATCTGACTCTAGGTTTTTATTATTAAGGCCAATTAGAATCGGTGCTGCACGCCTTTAATCCCAGCACTC
>NW_004949196.1:371757-390436 GCF_000317375.1 Microtus ochrogaster
AGAGCTAGTTCCAGGACAGGCTCCAAAGCCACATGGAAACCCTGTCTCGAAAAACCAAAAACAAAACCAGAAACAAAAGCTGTGTCCATCAGGACCCCAAGAGGTACCTGTCTTAGAGTCTATGGTTGCTATAACAACACACCTGGGAGTGGACGATAGATGAGAAACAGAGCCCACAAAAGGCTAAGAAACACAGAACAGAAACTCATATCTCATGATTCTGGAGGCTGGAAAGTCTCAGTTCAAGGTACCTGCTGGCTCTACTGCCAAGATGGCTGTCCTCGGATGCCTGGTAATGCCAGGACGGCTGCCCTCTGACTCCGGCCGGACGGCTGCCCTCTGACTCCGGCCGGACGGCTGCCCTCTGACTCCGGCCGGACGGCTGCCCTCTGTTGAGAAGTGAAGTACAGGACAGGAGAGCGAAAGCATGTGAAGGCCTTGAACCTTTCTGTGAGAGATTGCTGTGATTTGAGTTGTGACGTGTTCCCGAAGGTCTTGTTTGTTTGTTTTTACTTTTTGGGGACCTGCCACCAAGCTCTCAAATAAATACATAGAGACATATTCTTATTTATGAATGCCCAATCTTAGCTTGGTTGTTTCTAGCCCGCTTTTCTAACTCAACCTATCCCCTTTCTCTTTAACTCCATTTTGCCTCTGGGCTTTTACCTTTCATTATTTTAAGTGTCTTTCTTTCTTACTTACTCTGTGTCTGTGTCTGTGTCTGTGTAGCTATGTGTGGCTGTGTGGCTGTGTGTGGTTGTGTGTGACTGTGTGGCTGTGTGTGACTGTGTGGTTGTGTATGGTTGTATGTGTCTGTGTGGCTATATGTGTCTGTGTGTGGTTGTGTGTGTCTGTGTGTGGTTGTGTGTGGTTGTGTGTGGCTGTATGTGGTTGTGTGTGACTGTGTGGTTGTGTGTGGCTGTGTGGTTGTGTGTGTCTGTGTGTGGCTGTGTGTGGTTGTGTGTGTCTGTGTGTGTCTGTGTGTGGCTGTGTGTAGCTGTGTGTGTCTGTGTGTGTCTGTGTGTGGCTGTGTGTGGTTGTGTGTGGCTGTGTGGCTGTGTGGTTGTGTGGCTGTGAAGCTTTCCCCTGGTGTTTTCCTCCCAGATGTTGATTGGAGATGGGCAGGGGTTGGCACATGGTCGGGATAGGGAGTGGTCAGTAAAGTCCCATAGGAGGGAATAGAGGTGATAGAGTAAGGGGCCGACAGGTTATCAGGGAGGAGTGAGGGTTTAAGTGAGAGACAGGGTTTAGAACCGGCTGCCCATACATGAGTCCTGTAATTGAACGACAGTAGAGGAATGGTGTGTAGCAACAGAGAGGTTTGGGTGTTCCAGACTTGGGGGTCTACCTGGTAGATTGGTAGAGGAACCAGTAGGGTGGGTGTCTAGGAGGAGGAGAGGAACAGCTGGCAAGTTTGGAGTCGGGCAAATCGGGGGAGCAAAAAAGAGAAGCTTCTACTTTGGCTAAAAGATCCCTTCCCAGTAAGGGCGCAGGACAGGTTGGCACCATGGAAAAGGGGCGAGTGAGAGGAGCACCCCTGAAAATGCTAATTGAGAGGTGGGTAAGGCAGGGAGACGAGAAGAGGAGATGGGTCCCCAAAATTCTCTCAGGACCAAGTATGTGGTACCAGTGTCCAAGAGGAAGGAGATAGATCGCCCTGATACCGTGATTTCTACCTGGGGCTCCCTGTCAAAGCTGACAGTGGTCGGGTCAAGAGAGCCCAGGTCTGTCCAGTCGTCCATGGCCAGGCCCAGAAGGCCGGCTAGAAGGTGGTCTATGTCTGGTGTCCCTGTGCCACGAGGTACACGGGAGCGATCAGCTGACTAGTGTTCCTGAGGGGCCCCATGGGGATTAGAGCAAGCCCAGGCCCACTGACTTTCCTGACCACATTTGAAGCAGGGGCCCAATGGTCCTTGAGCCCCAGAGGCTGTTGCTGAGGCCGGTTGGATAGCCTTGACCAGCATTTGATATTTTTGCTTAGACTTTCTCATTTCTCCCAAGGTACACACCTTAAAGGCCAGCGCTAGGACTTCTGCCTGGAGGGTTAGGAGCCCTCTCTTCTCTGCAAACACTCTGGGGGAAACTCTGAGAAAAGGAACAGCTGACAAGGAGCTGCCCTCCGGGTTTTCAGGGTCTAGATTAGTGTAGTATAAGGGGGCCCCTGTGGAGCATTCTAGGAACTGAGACGGATTTTCCTGTCTGTCTCAACTATTTCCTGAAGTTTTTCACAGTTTACTAACTTAAAGGCAGCCTTACAGAGACCCACCAAGAGGCAGGCTGTAACCTGATCTCTAGCTAGAGTGCCCCTGGGGTATTATTATCCCCTTGGGGGTCGCAGTTGGGGACAGCCTCTGCCCCACCTGGATGGGGGTCGCGGTTGGGGACAGCCTCTGCCCGACTGGATTTGGGTTGCGGTTGGGGACCGCCTCTGCCCCACCTGTGTTGAATTCATTTGATGGACTTCAAATGCCCCCAAACTCCCTGCATTACAGTAGATTGTTAGCTAAAATCGGGTCCTTCCGTCAAAGAGACAAGGATGTAACAGACGTATTTGGGAATCCTGACCCAAGGGTGGCACTCTACTAGGTTAATCAAACAGAGACCCTACTTTTCATTGGGTGTTTGTTTGTTTGTTTGAGATAGGGCTTCTCTGTGTAACAGTCCTAACTGAACAGGAAATCATAGAGATCCGCCTGCTTCTGCCTCTGGGGTTGCTGGGGCTAAAGGTGCGTGCCACCACTGCCCAGCTTTAATTGTTTTTTAACACAGGGTCTCGTGTAGCCTAAAATGGCCTCAGAGGCACCGAAACGCCTGGCGTCCACCAAGGAAGGAAAGCATAGCAGTCCTCTGGGGTTTGTTTGTCCATCAGTGAGCCCAAATTGCAACGCTCCCCTTCTCTCCCTGTGTATCTGTTGGTCTAGCCTGTGGTTACTAGCCTATCTGTAGTCTGCCTGTTGTATCTATGCCTGCTTGAATGACTGTCCCCACGTCATTCAAAATCTTAAATCCTTGCCAGGCGGTGGTGGCACATGCCTTTAATTCCAGCACTCGGGAGGCAGAGGCAGGCGGATCTCTGTGAGTTCGAGGCCCCCCTGGTCTACAAGAGCTAGTGTCAGGACAGGCTCCAAAGCTACAGAGAAACCCTGTCTCAAAAAACTTAAAAAAAAAATCTTAAATCCTTAAAAAAGATTTTGCTCGGTATTTATTGAACAGTACAGAAAGCAACCTGGGGAAGGGGAGAGGTTTGCTCAGGTTCTGGGCTTGTTTTAAAGACAGGCTCTCATGTGTAGCCCAGACTAGCCTCAAACTCACAGAGTTCTGCCTGCTTTTATCTCCTAAATGCTGGGACTGAAAGTGATCAGCAGACGCTGATAATACTGTATCACCTCAGATGAAGATGCTTGCCAGTGGGCAAAGGATTCTTTACAGAGATCTCTGACAGGCTTTACAGGCAAGCGTCATTTCCTGACCCCAGGGGCTCTTCCACACATGAGCATTCCCAAGCACTATGCAAAGGCCACTCTGATTTCTGTGGCTATCTGTTGTCAGGGTTTGCTTCTGACCTGATGACATTACCCTATGTCAGGGACATGGGAGAGTACACGATTTAAGATTGTAGCTATGAGCCGGGCGGTGGTGGCACATGCCTTTAATCCCAGCACTCGGGAGGCAGAGGCAGGCGGATCTCTGTGAGTTCGAGACCAGCCTGGTCTACAAGAGCTAGTTCCAGGACAGGCACCAAAACCACAGAGAAACCCTGTCTCGAAAAACCAAAAAAAAAAAAAAAAAAAAAAAAGATTGTAGCTATGGCTGGGCATGGTGGAGCACGCTTTTAGTGTGGACATGCCAGAAAAAAAAAAAAAAAGAAAAGAAAAAGGAATGCAGCTACCCACCTACCACACATGGGAGCCCTGAGCACAGCAAGGCTGGCTTTACATGGTTCTCTTAAAGGCAGGTTGAACAGACAGGCCGAGCACACGGGAGGACAGCAGTCTTAATTCTTGAATTTTTGAGACAAGTTTACTCCATGTAACCCTGGCTGTCCTAGAACTCCCTCTGTAGCCCAATTTGGCCTCAAACTCAAAAATGTGCCTGCCTCCTGAGTGCTGGGATTAAAGGGATGTGCCACTAAGCACTCTTAAGTTTTTTTTTTTTTTTTTGGTTTTTTTTTTAAGACAAAGATCTGCCTGCCTCTGCCTCCCGAGTGCTGGGATTAAAGGCGTGTGCCACCACCGCCCGGCTAGCACCCTTAAGTTTTAAGGAACTTCAATGTGTGTTATGAGCTTGGCTGTGAGGTCCAGCAAAAGTTCAGTTTTGGGGAGGGGGTCCAGAGATAATTTCATAATATTGTATCACCTCAGACTACGAAATCTTGATCCTCCACCTCCTAAGTGTTGAGGCGATATGCCAGCCCCTCCCCCACCAACTTGTTTTATGGGATGCTGGGCATGGAACCCATAGTTTTGAGCTTGTACGGCTACTGAGCCCCAGCTTCAAGCATTGGATACCTTCTGTCCAGTCAAAACCTGTGCCTGGAAAGATGGCTCCCTGGCTCAGCACTCTGGCTGTTGCTGCAGAGAACCTGACTTTAGTTCCTGGTGCCTTTATCAGGCAGCTCCCAAACAGACACAACTCCAGCCCCAAAGGACCGGAACCCCTCTTCTGGTCTCCAGGGGCATCTTCACCCACTCACACATAGATACACACACATAATTAAAAACGAAAAAGTAAATCTTTTAAAAATATCTGCATCAGGCTGGAGAGATGTCTCAGAGGTTAAGAGCACTGGTTGTTATTCCAGAGATCCTGAGTTCAATTCTCAGCACGCACATGGTGGCTCACAACTGTCTGTTAGGAGATCTGGTGCCCTCTTCTGGCCTGGAGGGGTACATGCCGAGAGCACTCAAACACATAAAACATATAAGTAAATCTAAAACATGTATCTTAGAAAACGTGGGGCTGACAGATTCAACGCAATGCCCATCATAATCCCAGCAAAATCCTTTAAAGACCTCAAAAGAACGGTACTCAACTTCATTTGGAAAAGCAAAAAACCCAGGATAGCCAAAACAATCCTGTACAATAAAAGAACTTCTGGAGGCATCACAATCCCTGACTTTAAACTCTACTACAGAGCTGCAGTACTGAAAACAGCCTGGTATTGGCATAAGAACAGACAGGAGGACCAATGGAACCAAGTAGAAGACCCAGATATCAATCCACACATCTTTGAACACCTGATCTTTGATAAAGAAGCAAAAAGTATCAAATGGGGAAAAAAAAGCATATTTAAGAAGTGGTGCTGGCATAACTAGATATCAACATGTAGAAAATTGAAAATAGACCCATATCTATCACCATGCACAAAACTCAAGTCCAAATGGATCAAAAACCTCAACATAAAGCCAGCCACACTGAGCCTTATAGAAGAGAAAGTGGGAAGTACACTTGAATGCATTGGCACAGGGAACTACTTCCTAAATAGAACCCCACCAGCACAGACACTGAGAGAAACAATTAATAAATGGGACGTCCTGAAACTGAAAAGCTTCTGTAAAGCAAAGGACACAGTCAACAAGACCAAAGGACAGCTTACAGAATGGGAAAAGACCTTCACTAACCCCACATTAGATGGAGGTCTGATCTCCAAAATATACAAAGAACTCAAGAAATTGGACACCAATAGATCACATAATCCAATAAAACAAATGGAGTACAGACCTAAACAGAGAACTCTCAACAGAAGAATCTAAAATGGCTGAAAGATACTTGAGGAAATGTTCAACATCCTTAGTCATCAGAGAAATGCAAATCTTACACCTGTAAGAATGGCCAAGATCAAAAACACTGATGACAACTTATGCTGGAGAGGTTGTGGGGAAAAGGGAACACTTCTGCATTGTTGGTGGGAGTGCAAGCTGGTTACAGCCCCTTTGGATGTCAGTGTGGCGATTTCTCGGAAAATTTGGAAACAGCCTTCCTCAAGACCCAATTATACCACTTCTGGGTATATATCCAAAGGATGCTCAATCGTGCCACAAGGACATGTGTTCACCTATGTTCATAGCAGCTTTGTTTGTCATTGCCAGAACCTGGAAACAACCTAAATGCCCCTTGACCAAAGAATGGATAAGGAAAATGTGCTATATTTACACAATAGAGTACTACACAGCAGAAAAAAAAAAAAACCGACAGTTTGAATTTGGCAGGAAAATGGATGGAACTAGAAAACATTATTTTGAGTGAGGTAACCCAGACACAGAGAGACAATTATCACATGTACTCACTCATAGGTGGTTAAACATAAAGCAAAGAAAACCAGCCTACAAACTACAATCCCGGAGAACCTAGACAACAATGAGGACACTAAAAGAGACTTACATAGATCTAATCTACATGGGAAGTAGAAAGTATAAAAAGACAAGATCTCCTGAGTAAAATGGGAGCATGGGGACCTTGGGGGATGATTGAAGGCAGGGAGGGGAGAGACAGGGAGGGGAGCAGAGAAAAATGTAGAGCTCAATAAATATCAATTTTTAACTCAGGATCGCAAGGGGTGCACCCACACACTGAGACAATGGGGATGTTCTATTGGGAACTCACGAAGGTCAGCTAGCTGGCCTGGCTCTGAAAAAGCCTGGGATAAAACCGGACTCTCTGAACATAGCAGACAATGAGGACTACTAAGAACTCAAGAACAATGGCAAAGGGTTTCTGAGCCTACTGCATGTACTGGCTTTGTAGGAGCCTAGGCAGTTTGGATGCTCAACTTACTAGACCTGGATGGAGGTGGGGGTTCCTTGCACTTCCCACAGGGTAGGGAACCCTGATTGCTCTTCTGGCTGAGGAGGGAGGGGGACTTGATTGGAGGAGGGGGAGGGAAATGGGAGGCGGTGGGGAAGAGACAGAAATCTTTAATAATTAAATAAATAAAAAACAAAAAAATAAAAAAAATAAAAAATGTGGGGCTGAAGAATCAGGGAGATATGAACAACAGAACTGGGTATGTAGTGTGACTAGTGTCACACCCTGTCCTCATAGAAGACAGCTGTTGTCCTTGACCCTCTGCTGTGGCTGCTCTGTCCCAGAGGCAGATTTGCCGTCCTGAGCTAGGCAAATGATGTAGATTATATCAGGACTAAATGTCTCAAATGATGAATGTGTTACTATCACCAAATCTCATTCACACACACCGTTTGTTTGTTCCACAGAAAAGGTTTACGGGAACGTTAGGAGGCATATTCTACCTCAATTCCCTGTCTCAGGTGGGGATACTCGTGGTTAAAGACAAAAAGGTGAGTACAGCGTAGTATATGGATGGAGCTCTCAGAGACTTGGGAGCAGAGCTGGGGGTGGGGGGGATATGGCAGTCACAGCTCTTTGGGATTTTTAAGTTTGTTTATTACTTTCTTGGTTTGAGATAGGACCTCACATAGCCAAGATTGTCTTGAATTTCTCACCCTCCTGTGTCTGTGTCCCAAATGTTTGGAGGACATGGCCTGCTACGCAGGTAGTCTGAGATACCCCGATCCTTCCATTCGTCTGCCCATTCGGGAACCACTTGTGCATCTCGTCATCTGCCAGCTAACCAGCTAACCATCCATCCACATACCCACCTACCTACCAATCCATCCGTCAACCATCCATCTACCCACCCACCCATTAACCAACCCACTTATCCACCCATTTACCCATCTATCCTCCTACCCAATCAAAATTCCATATACCCACCCACCCATCCATCTACCCACACATCATCTCTCCATCCGCCCATTCATTCACCCACCAATCATAGTTAGGGTTTCTATTGCTGTAAAGAGACGCCATGACCATGGCAACTTTTATAAAGGGAAACATTTAATTAGGGATGGTTCACAATTTCAGAGGTTTATTCCATTGTGGTCATGGTGGGAGGCATGGAAGCATGCAGACAGACGTGGTGCTACAGAAGGACCTGAGAGTTCTACAACTTAATCTGCAGTCAGCTGAAGTTAATTGTGAACAACCAAGCAGGCCTGAGCTTCTGAGACCTCAAAGCCCACCCCCTAGTGACACAGTTCCTTCAACAAAGCCACGCCCATTCCAACAAGGCAATACCTTCTAACAGTGCTACTCCCTATGGACCTATGTGGACCATTTTTTTAAAAAAAATGATTTATTTTTACTTTATTTCATGTGCATTGGTATTTTGCCTGCATGTTATGTCTGTGTGGGAGTCAGATTCCCCTGGAGGTGGAGCTGCGAGCTACCGTATGGGTGCTGGGAATTGAGCGCAGGACTTCTGAAAGAATAGCCAGCACTCTTAGCTACTAAGCCAACTCTCCAGCCCCTATCTATATAGGGGACATTTTTATTCAAACCACCACACCACCCACCTACACACTCATCTATGAATCCATCTATCCATTCGTTCACATACCCATCCATCCATCCACCCATCCACCCACCCACCCAAGCACCCATCCATCCACCCACCAATCCACCCACCCACCCATCCACCCTCATTGGGGATCCTTTGCAGGTCTTCATAGCTAATCCATACCCCTGGCCAAAGCAGAATATTAAAGGTGATTTTCTGCCCCCTAACTCTCTACCTAGTACTTTTTTAAATTGATCTTTATTGAGCTCTACATTTTTCTCTGCTCCCATCCCTGCCTCTCCCTTCTTCAACCCTTCCCCAAGATCCCCATGCTCCCAATTTACCCAGGAGATCTTGTCTTTTTATACTTTCTACTTTCCAAGTAGATTAGATCTATGTGAGTCTCTCTTAGTGTCCTCATTGTTGTCTAAGTTCTCTGGAATTGTAGTTTGTAGGCTGGCTTTCTTTGCTTTATGTTACTCCCTTGTACCTGTTCTGGTGGAGATCGTTGGCTCTGGATCTGGGCACTGTGTCAGTCCTGATCTGCCCATGTTCGGACTGAGTTTGCTCCTGGCTTCTGCTCCTGGAACTTCTTGTACTTTTCTTTTCCTCACCCCATGATCAGCCCTTGGCCTGTGGACTGGGAAAACTGCAGGTAGTCTATGTTCAGGACTCCCTCCACACGGGTGCTCACTGCTGTCGGCACCCTTGACCCATTACTGGGGCAGCTCCATGAGAAAAGCTGAATTGGGGCAGGAGCGTTTTGGACTTGCAGGTCAGCTCTCTGTAATCAGCTCGGCATGGTGCTGCATGTCTGCAGGCCTTGAAGAGGTAGTCGGCTCCTGCATGTAAGGCCTAGAACAGCAGGCTGCCCATACCAGAACAGGGATGCTCAGTCAGTCTTTCATGCTTTGTGATTTCCAACATCCTGAGCCCCAGGCTTCTGCATCCCAGATACTGGGCACAGTCAGTCAAGTGCTTAGTGCGTAAGCATGAGGACAGAGTTCATCTGCCAGAACTCACATACAGTACCAATCGGGATGGCTTGCCCTGGAATGCCAAAACATGGGACGTGGAGGCAGGAGGATCCCCGGGGCCTGTGGGCATCAGCCTGGTCCATGCCAGTAAGAGACTCTGCCTCAGAAAAGAACAAGGCAGGGAACAAGACATGATGGCTCACACATCCGTGAGCACAAGGCCAGCCTGATCTGTGTGGTAAGAGCCTGTTCCTGGCACCCACGTCCCGTGCACAGCCCACAGGATCTGTCTTCTGCCTAGACTGCACATGTGACAGACACTCACATAGAAGTTTACATGTGAATTAAAATAGTTCATGCCTGTGATGTGATTTCAGCAGGCCCACCTCCTCTGCACCCCAGTGGGGCGCCGTGGGTAGCCCCTGGAAGGCTTTGATCCTACTCCCAAACTTCTGCTTCCCAGTCAAGTGTGGATCGAACATTCTTGCTAATGCTTTTCTTTTTTATTGTTTGTTTTTTGTTGTTGTTGTTTTACCACCATGCTCAGCCTTAGCCTTTTCCCCACCACCACCACCACCCCGCTCCCCACAAGACAGGGTTTCTCTGTGTAGCCCTGGCTCTCCTAGAACTCACTCTGTAGACCAGGCTGTCCTCGAACTCACAGAGATCCACCTGCCTCTGCCTCCCAAGTGCTGGAATTAAAGGCGTGCACCACCACCACCCGGTGATTTTTTGCTAGTTTTTAGAAAATGTTTACTGGTGTATTTTATATATATATAAATATTTGCCAGCGTGTTTGTCTGCAGCACATGTCAGCAGTGCCCGGTGCCCAGAGCAGCAGTGCTCTCTAGATTCCCTCTCCTGGGACACCATACACAAATCACAGCTAACCAATGTCCTCCTTGTCAACGTTGTCAGTCTCCCACTCCAGAAAGGGAACCTGTGTAGAGAGAGAATAGCACCCAGACTGCCCTGGAAGGGAGCAGGGTGTTCCCAGGGCAGGCCTACTTCCAGCTTTCTCAGCCTCAGGATTGTGGGTGTACTTCAGGGGTCTTGAGCATCCTCACTGCCCCTCCATTCAAGCTAACCCCAGATGCCATCTCACAGAGCCATCACGGACCCCCTCCCCAGTATCCTGTCCTATCGCTCCCCGAAGGCACAGACTATGCAGGGGGAGGAGCTTGCTTCCTTTCCAGTTTCCTTCTACAGCTGTGGCAAACACTTTGACCAAAAGCCATTTTGGGTGTGTGGTGGTTTGCCCCTCCCAAAGGGAGTGATACTTTTAGGAGGTGTGGCCTTGTTGGAGGAAGTGTGTCACTGTGTAGGTGGGTCTTTGAGGTCTCATATATGCTCAAGTCATGCCCAGTGAGTCAGGTGACTTCCTGTTGCCTATGGGTCAAGACCCCTCAGCTCCTTCTCCAGCATCACATCTGCCTACATGCCACCATGCTTCTTGCTATAACAATGGACTAAACCTCTGAACCATAAGCAAGCAATTAAATGTTTTCCTTTAGAAGAGTTTCTGTGGTCATGGTGTCTCTTCATAGCAATAGAAACCCTAACTGAGACAGGGAGGAAAGGGTTTATCTGGCTACACTCCCGGGTCACACAGTTCATCACCAAGAAAAGGCATGTTTGGAACTCAGGGCAGAAGCATGTTTCAATGAGCTGCTGGCTCGTTCTTGCTCAGCTTTCTTAGATGCCTAAAACCACCTACCTAGGGAATGACACCGCCCATGGTGGCTGGATCTCCCCGCCTCCATTACCCTAATCAGCACACTTTCCCACGTTCAAACCCAGAGGCCAAATACTCCCTCCCCAGGGTGCATGGAGGCTGATCTTCTCAGTGACATCCACTGACCCTCAGGGCCGGAGAGGTGGCTCAGCTGACAGTTAGTGTGGATTCCCAGTCTTGAAGAGGACTTGAATTTAGTTCTCAGCATCCATACTGGGTGACTCACATGCACCCATAACTCCAGTTTCCTCTGGCCTCTGTGGGTACCTGCACTTATATGCACATGCCCCATACACACACACACACACACACACACACACACACACACACACACACGCATACAATATGTATTTAATTCTTAATAATTTTAATCATTAATTTTTTAATTCTTAATAAGAACTACTCTCCATTACTTCCCTCTTAGTTAGACACTGGGGAAGGTCTTTGAGGATCACTGGAGGGTTGAGGCTGGGCAATGTCCTTGACCTCTCGAAGTCCCTGCCTTAATACCACTTGAGGGTGTTGGTTGAACTGAGCAGGATTGTCCCAGTGGATTTGGGCCACAGTGACTTGGTTGTGTCTCTTACCTCAGGGTACATTTTACTACCTGGAGCATCCCCTGAACAACAGTGAAGGGATACCTTTTAAGTACAATGAGTATCTTGACGTCATCATCAAGCCAGGCCAGACGGGTTTTCTGATCCTCTATGGTCAGTTAAGTCTGATGGTGTCCCCCAATGCAGGTGAGCCACACCCCACCTTGACCTCCACCAGCGGGGATGGATTTAGACTGGAGACCCCAGATGTTTGTATGTGCACATGGAGGCCAGAGGTGCTCATCAAGTGCTCAATTATTTCCTTCATTTTCCAAGAATATAATTTTACCCAACCTGGGAATGGTCAGCAAGTCCCAGGGATCCCCTGTTTCTGCCTCCTTACTGCTAGGATTACAAGCTGGGCTAGACTTTTAGAGAGATGCTGTGAAGGTCTGAAGGCAGGCGGGGCTCCACCCTGACCACGCCCCCAGCCCCTCACTGGGGATTCTAGGCGGGGCTCCACCCTGACCACGCCCCCAGCCCCTCAGTGGGTAAGGGGGAGAGAGGGGATTCTAGGTGGGGCTCCACCCCTCACTATGCCCCCAGCCTCTTAAATTAATTTGGTATAGAATCTCACTAAGTTGACTAGGTTAGCTTTGAGGTCATTCTGTAACCCAGGCAGACCTAAAAGTCTGGAACCTCCTGGGTGCTCCTCCTCTCCTAAGTTTTAGTTTCTTTGACATCAGGGATCTATATGCATGCACACACACGCACATATACACACATACACGCTCGCACATGCACCTATACATGTGCACACACACACATGCACTCACATACACATACATACACGCACACACATACATGCACGCACACACAAACACACGCGTGCGCGTGTGCACACACACACCACACCTTGCTGATTGGTCATCAGCCTTGAGGCAGTTTTATTCTTGGTAGATTTGCCCCGTGGCGTCCCCTTCATGAACACAGAGCATTTGCTCTCTGTTGGGTCCAGTTGTCACTTTTCAGAGGTCCATTACCAAAGAGACTCAGATGGGTCGCCTTTCCCAGAGCCCACGTATTTCCTGGGGTTTGAACAATCAGGTGTCTACTGAGTTTCTCTCCTTGGGTTTTTGAATAGCAAACCAAAGGCAAATAATAAAAACTCAGTGAAGGCAAAGGAGACACAATGTGGGGGCCATGCAGGGAGGCACAGAGGCGTGGTGCGTTTGCACAGGACACATGTCATAATTGTCTACCTGTCCCCTCCTAGGCCAGATCATGCAGGCCGTAGAGCTGTGGAAAGGAAAGAGACTTCTCTTCACCGATATCTCCTCCTCCGGTGGCTTCACCATCCACAACGTTGCCTCGAGTATGTGGCCGAATTGTTGCTGGCAGTTTGCTTTTATCAAGCCTCTTGCCTCACTTCAGCCCCCACCCCCCACCCAGGATCCCACTCCTCAGCTTGGCTGTGATTGGCCTGCGACCCCCTGATGCTGGGTGGGGTTGCAGTGAGGGAGGGATAACTGATCTTTGACTTTCACTGTTTGTTGTTTGTTTCTTTTTTTAAAAAAAATATTTATTTATTCGTTACGTATACAATAGTCTATCTGTGTGTATGCCTGCAGGCCCGAAGAGGGCACCAGACCTTATTACAGATGGTTGTGAGCCACCATGCGGTTGCTGGGAATTGAACTCAGGACCTTTGGAAGAGTAGGCAATACTCTTAACTGCTGAGCCATCTCTCCAGCCCCACTGTCTGCTTACTTCTTGCAGCTGTGGGTGTAAAGATGTGCACCCGGATGAGTGTGTGGAGGTCAGAAGACCTATGCAAGTTGAGTCTAGCCTTCTGTTATGTGGGTCCCAGGAATTGAACTTAGGTCTTCAGGCTTGGGAGCGAGTATCTGTACCTGCTGACACCTCACCGGCCCCTTTGCTTTGCTCCTTTCCAGAACCCAACCTCATCTTTGCTTCTGCTTTCTCTTTCCCAGATGTTTTCGAGTTGGCTGTGTTCACACACAGCAATCATCTGTACTACGGAAGTCAGAGTTACCTGAAAACCTCCGTAATCCAAGTATGTCTGGGTCCTCAGCCACAGCTGTGATGTGGGCCTTCCTTCTTAGGCCCCAGTCCCTCGTCGAAGCCCGAGCATCCCACTAGGGAAATGTTTTGTTTTGAGGCCAGGTCTCGTGGAACTAAGGCTGGGTTGGAACTCCACTGATAGCCGAGGATAACAGTGTAGTTCCCATCCCCGAGAGTGCTCCAATGGTAGGCAGGCACCACCATGCCCAGTTTTGGGGAATTCTGCACATGGAATCCAGGGCTGTATGCATGCTAGGTGAACACTTCTACCCACTGTGACCTACCCTACACAGTTACAAACAAATTTTTCAGCACCAGGTCTCAGGTTCAACCCCCCAGAGCCACAAAACAGAACAAAGAAAAGCAGTAAAATATACATATGAAGCCACTGGCTTGTTGCTCTGGAGAAAGAGGATGCTTGCTGTGGCTAAGGTTCCATCCCAAGCAGCGTTATATTCACACATAAGCAGTAACCAGAGCCTGGGCGGGGACGGGAGATCACAACGGCCCCCACCACCAAGCCTGATGACCTGAGTATGAAGCCTGGGACCCACCTGGTGGACGGAGAGAGCTGCTTCCTGACCAGTTGTCCTCTGCCCTGCACTGTGTGAGCTTGCATACAATAAGTAAATACAATAACATTTTGTTTTTTAAAGTAGTAGGCTGGGCATGTTATGCTGAGTCTACTCTTCATCCCCAGTTCTCGGGAGGGTTGAGACAGGAGGATTGCTGTGTTTGTGAGGCCTTCTGGGGCTACTAAGACCCCGGGGAAAGAAACAAAACAAAAGAAAAGCAGGAAGGCGAGGGTTGGGCCTCAGACCTGGCTTTGCCCGCAGCTGCCAAATCCGCCTTCCTGGAATTCACTAATGGGCATCTCCTTCACGGACACTGGCATGCTGGAGTTCCTCACGCCAGTGCAGGACCCAAAGGGCGCAGCCTTTGACTTCGAGAAGTGCACCGTGAACGTGCAGGCCGTTCTCATGAACCCCAAGTTGGATATTGAGCCGTGTAATGTAGGTGACTCCGTGATCTAAGTCAATTCCCAGTGACCTTTGTGGTTATTTCTTTCCGGGGTGGGTAGCTGGTGGCACTGTGGATGCCACCTAGGACCTCATACAATGGAGGAGAGTCATGGTCCAGTAAGCCACTCCCTGAACCCATCTCTGCCGTTAGAGTAGGGGAAATGGAGAGAGAAAACTTGAGCGAGAGATGGTGGTAGAGGTCCGTCATTCTAGTTCCTTGGGAGGTTGCAGTAAAAGGATTTCAAGTTCCACTCAGCCTGTGCAACTCAGCAAGACCTTGTGTTAAAAGAAAAAGTGAATGTGAGGCTGGGGCGTGGTCAGGGTGGAACCCCACCTAGAATTCCCCAGGGGACTGAGGGTGTGGTCAGGGTGGAACCCCGCCTAGAATTCCCCCAGTGAAGGGCTGGGGCGTGGTCAGACTGGAGCCCCGCCTAGAATTTCCCAGGGGGTGGAGGGTGTGGTCAGAATGGAGCCCCGCCCAGAATCCCCCAGTTAGGGCCTGGGGGCCTGGTCAGTTTGGAGCAGCTGCTTAGCAAATATCAGAGTACAGGTTTAGTTCCCCCATATTGCAAGATACATGAAAAAAAAAAGGAGGAGGAGGAAGAAGAGACGAAGACGACAACATTCTGGAAGGACTTGGTTCCTGTAAAAGTGTGGTGGAGATGCTTGTCTACATCAGGTTCTCTGGGGACACAAGGTCCAGCCATGGCTCTCAGCATGAGGATAAGATTCTGTGCCTAATATGCCAGATAGCCCACTTGTCCTTTGCTTCTGGAGACGGGGCTGGGAACAGTATTTCCTTATGTCCCATCCTCTTCCCCAGGTGGAGGTTCTGGAAAGCACCATAGTAAATAAAATGTTCACAATAGACATGAACACCAAGCTGGATCTGTCTGCCCTCATGATACCCCGGCGGGGAAAGACCCCCATACCACTGGTGAGTATAGGCCAGCCTGCACACTCCAGCCTGGACCACAGGCTCCATACTCCACAGTGCTGCCAGGCCACAACCCCAGAAGTCCTTGTTTATTGAAACTTCCTCTCTTCTCTCTGCCCCCTCCACATTCCTATTTCTCTTCCTTCTTTTCTCCCTCTTCCTTCCTTACCTCCCTTGTCCATCTCATCCCCCATCTCCACCTTCTCCTCCACTTCCTCCATCTCCTCTTCCATCTCCTCCATCTCCTCCTCTGTCTTCTCCATCTCCTCCTCTGTCTTCTCCATGTCCTCCTTCTCCAGCATCTCCTTCTCCATCTTCTCCTCCATCTCTCTCTTTGTCTCTTCCTTCTGCCACTGCGGGTTCTTCCAACAACCCCCACTCTCCCTGTTGTTCGTGACATCCTGCTGTGTCTTGCAGCTCAGTGGTCTCAGTTTCTGAGGCTGCAGCTGAGAGGCAGATTTTCCCGGTGAGTGTGCTACAACCCAGAAGCTTGTGTGCATACGCAGTTTGTCTGGTCTGAGGGTGGATAGGGTTCCCCTGGGTATCTGTCACAAAGGGACAGCTGTCTGTGTGTTATGTCTTAGGTGATGGTCAGCAACCCTCACTCCCTGGGCTTCGAAGCACACACCAGAGAATTTGGCAACACGTTCGACGGCAACATTAAGCACAAATTGGTGTGTGTCTGTGGCCATGTCGGGGAGGGGGGCCTTGACCAAATCCCAATAACACTCCGGGCACTGCTTTTTTGTTTGTTTGTTTTGTTTATTGTTAGCGAGACACGGTGTCCCTCTGTAGGCCAGGGAAGCCATAGAATATGTTATCCCGCGATGGCTTCCTAAGGGCTGGACACGGGGAGTGTACCACTAACACCTGACCCTCCATGCTAGCATTTCCTTTGTGCCCTGACTCCTCTGCCCTGACAGGCAGCCAACACACACACACACACACACACACACACACACACACACCCTGTCACACAGGAGAGACTGGGGTGCACCAGGTACAGGGAGGGTGAGAGCTGAGTTATCTGGGTTCTGGTCAGGGACCAGGTAGGGGGCTAGTTGTCCCCCCTTTACCTGTCTGCCTCAGAGTCATGGCAGGACTTGCCTGTGGTCCCTAGGATCAGCCTACACAATGTCACCTGAGCAGGCAGGACACAGCCACACCCACACTTCAGGCAATCCTCGTGACGTGAGATGTCAGTGAGAGGCAGACAAAGTTGCAACTCATAGGGGAGACCAAGGATTGGGCCATGAGGGTGTGGAGAAGGTTTCCCTGTGACATAGAAATAAGACATAGTGGGGCTGGACAGCTGATGGGCCCACCAGTCACCCTTCTCTTACTAGCCCCGTCCCATTTGGGGGTGACATCTGTGCGGACCCCTGCTGCAAATGGCTGTCTCTCTGTGTGTCTGTCTGTTGCTGTCTCTGCCGCTGCTGCAGGAAATTGAACTCCGACAGCAGCACCACTGGGAAAACGCGGACATTAACTTCACCTCCAGGTACTGACGGTCTCAGGACTTGAGGGTTGTCCCTGCTCCTACCTACAGGGTTTCCTGGAGCCACGGTGGGAGAAGTAGGGCTGAGTTCCAACGCACTGGAACACTGTGATCACATTAGCCTAAGTTCTCCCTGGGGACAGGGCCTAGAGCTGGGGAGCAGTCGCCCAGGAAGCCAGCAACTCTGGGTCCCAGGCCCAGCACCTCAGGTCCTGAGTGCCACGGCATGTGGCCGTGGTCTCAGCCCTGGAGAAGTGGGAGCAGGAAGGTCATGAGTTTGAGGTTAGCCTGCGCAGATGAGTATGTGTGTGTCTCTGTGTCTGTGTGTAGCGGCATGGTATCATAGTCTGCTCTCGGATACTGTGGGAGACACCATGACCAAAAGGAACTTGGAGAGGAAAGGGTTTATTTGGCTTACACAGGCTCACCATAGTCTGTCCTCGAGGGAAGCCGAGGAAGAATCTGAAGACAGGGACTGACGCAGAAGCCATACAGGAGTAGCTTCCAAGCTGCTCCTGGGGACTCAGCCTGCTTTGGTTTTGTTTGTTTGAGTTTTTGTTTTTCTGAGATGGTGTCTCTATGTAACAGCCCTGACTATCGTGGAACTCATGCTGTAGACCAGGATGGCTTCGAACTCAACAAAGATCCCCCTGCCTCTGCCATCAGAGCGCTGGGATCAAAGGTGCCCACCACAGTCCAGCCCTCAGCCTGCTTTTTTTTTTCATGTTACCATAGCATTTAATTTGGAGTGGGCCTGTAAGTACAATTGTGGGTTTTTTTAATGCAGTTACTTATAATATTTATTTTTTGTTTTATTTTATTGATAGTTATTGAGCTCTACATTTTTCTCTGCTCCCCTCCCTGTCTCTCCCCTCCCCCTTTCAATCCTCCCCCAAGGTCCCCATGCTCCTAATTTACTCAGGAAATCTTGTCTTTTTATACTTTCTATTTCCCATGTAGATTAGATCTATGTAAGTCTCTCTTAGTGTCCTCATTGTTGTCTAGGTTCTCTGGGATTGTAGTTTGTAGGCTGGCTTTCTTTGCTTTATGTTTTAAAACCACCTATGAATGAGTACATGTGAAAATTGTCTTTCTGTGTCTGGGTTACCTCACTCAAAATAATGTTTTCTAGTTCCATCCATTTTCCTGCAAAATTCAAGCTGTCATTATTTTTCCTGCTGTGTAGTATTCCATGTGTAAATGTATCACACTTTTCTTATCCATTCTTCTATTGAGGGACATTTAGGTTGTTTCCAAGTTCTGGCTATGACAAATAAAGCTGCTATGAACATAGTTGAGCACATGTCCTTGTGGTATGATAGAGCATCCTTTAGATATATACCCAAAAGTGATATTACTGGGTCTTGAGGAAGGTTGTTTCCAAATTTTCTGAGAAATTGTCACACTGACATCCAACGGGGTTGTACCAGCTTGCACTCCTACCATCAATGCATGAGTGTTCCCTTTTCCCACAACCTCTCCAGCATAAGTTGTCATCAGTGTTTTTGATCTTGGCCATTCTTACAGGTG
>NW_004949196.1:391894-396151 GCF_000317375.1 Microtus ochrogaster
TCGAGACCAGCCTGGTCTATAAGAGCTAGTTCCAGGACAGACTCCAAAACCACAGAGAAACCCTGTCTCGAAAAACCAAAAAAACCCAAAAGAACTATATTGAATAGGTATGGAGAGAGTGTACAGCCTGGTCTTGTTCCTGATTTCAGTGGAATCGCTGGGAGTTTCCATCTAGTTTGATGTTGGTTGTTGGCTTGCTGTATATTGCCTTAATTATGTTTAGATATGTTCCTTGTATCCCTGCTCTCTCCAAAGACCTTTATCATGAAGAGATGTTGTATTTTGTCAAATGCTTTTTCATCATCTAATGAGATGATCATGTGGTTTTTATTTTTCAGTTTGTTTATATGGTGGATTACGTTGACAGATTTTTGTATGTTGAACCATCCCTGCTTCTGTGGGATAAAGCCGACTTGGTCATGGTGGATGATGGTTCTGATGTTTTCTTGGATTCGATTTGCTAGTATTTTATTTAGTACTTTTGCATCAATGTTTATAAGTGAGATAGATCTGTAATTCTCTTTCTTAGTAGTGTCTTTCTGTGGTTTGCGTATCACGGTAATTGTAGCCTCATAAAAAGAGTTTGTCAGCCTGATTTCTTATATACCTGGTTGGGAGTCCAGCCTATGAGCCGTATCTCCAGCCCAGGCTGCTTTCTCATACAACCAGGACCACCTACTGAGGGGTGGCACCACTATCTGCTGAAGCTTCCCACATCAATCACTAATCAAGTAAATGCCACACTGGCCAATCTGATGTGGCAAAATCTCAGCTGAAGTTCCCTCTTCCTGACTGTGTCGTTGACAGCCAAAAGTATTCATGGCAGATACTGACAGGTGGACAGCAGAGGATGGGGAAGTACCTGCCATGCGAATGGATGGTCAGCAGGGTGAGCGCACCAGCATCACCATAATGCAGACCTTTCATCCCTAGTGTCCCTGTTGCTTTGCAGCATCAAGCATCACAGCGTCTCCTCCCTGACCGTGGACATAGCTGACAAGACACTGGCGTGTGTGGACCTGAAGCCCCTGGTATGTGCCGAGTCTCAGAGCTGGTCCCACCACCCTGGGTGGACTCTGGTTCAGAAATGACCCTGATGTCCTGATTGCTGGGGTCACTGTTGCCATCTCAGGGAATCCCTCACAACCCTCTGGGGGAAGTGCTCTTTCTCACTGGGCATCTCTAGAATTTTCTCTGTCCAATTTGAGGAACTAGGGCTTCTAGATCAGTGGTTTTCATCCTCCCAGACACTGAGACCCTTTAACACAGCTCCTCATGTTGTGGTGACCCCAACCATACAATTATTTTCATTGCTATTTCATAAGTGTAATTTTGCTACTGTTATGAATCATAATATAAATACCTGTGTTTTTTCCAGTGGTCTCAGGTGACCCCTATGAAAGAATTGTTTTACCCCATGGGGTTGCGACCCACAAATTAAGACCCACTGTTCTAGGTACTTCCAGAGACTTGAAAATGAAATGCCTGCATGCAAGAACTTATGCGTCCTTCATCCACAGCTGCATCATTCGCAGTGGGCGGCCGTGGGAACCAGCAGACGAATGGGGAGAGCGTGGCCCCATTCATTCGGTTGATATTATTCAGCCAGGAAAAGGAACACAATTGTGTGCTTTTGAGGGCAGGGATGAAGAGCTAGGTGTTTGCTGTGGGTGGAGCCCGACTTGACAGCCGAGAGCCACTGTGTGGGAATCAGGTTTGGGAATATGTCCCAGACAACGTTCCTCGGCAGCAGGGCTGACGGTGGCTCTTCATGGCTTGTTTGACCACTTCTCTGCCTCTGTCCCTTGCAGACCACACTCATTTCAATTGGCTGTGACCGGTCCAAGAGGATTATTGTGCAGAAGTGAGTGTCACAGCCCCGGGGACAGGGTAGGCAGGGCAGGGCCGGCAGCGTCGCTATAGTGAGGTGACATTATTCTATCTACTTTTGTATGTCTTTAGTAGTTCCATAATAGGGGATTCGGGGCCTGGAGAAAGCCATTAGAACAACAGCTGCTCTTGCAGAGGACCGGGGTTTGGTTCCCAGCAACCACATGTGGCTCACAACAGGTCCAGGGGACCTGACACACTCACATGATATCTGTGGGCTCTACACACACATGGTGCACAGACAGACATGCAGGCAAAATACTCACACACACAAATAAATAAGCAGACATTTAAACACTGAAATATTGAATTTAGACTATGTTATTAAATGTTAAATTTAAATATTAGCATCAAAGTTCTGCATATAATTGACAGTTGTACTACAAATTAAAACACTGAAAACCGCAAATCCCTGAGCCAGGAAGAGGCTGGCTAGTGGCATGCGGAGGTGGCCATGCTGTGCTCTGGGGCCCTAGTGTGCGTGACCTGAGCTTGTTGATGAGGTGATACCGTGACCTTCCTATGAAGATCTGCTCTTTCTTGTGTTAGACTGTTTTTACTCTGTGTGTGTCTGAGAGTGAGTGGGTGTGTAAGCAAGCGTGAGTGTGTGTGTGAGGAGAGTTGGTGTGGGTGTGAATGGGAGGTGAGTATTGGTGTGTGTGAGTGTGGGGGTGCAAGTTCTCTTAGAGTCCAGAAGCCTCAGATCCCCTGGGGCTGGCAGTACACACAGCTGGGAGCCCCTCCCCCACACGAGCCATCTCTGCAGCCACAGGTTCTAGTTTCTAAGGATTTGGAACCCTCCCAGTGACTGCAGGCCCCCACCCTCCACCTCCACAGCTGGGGCCAGTGCCCCACCGTCCCCCTCCAGTTCTTGTGTCCGTTCCCCCGTGCCCACCCCTCCCCTTCACCCACTTCTCTCCATTACAGCAAAATCTCCGCTTGCTCCATGGGAATCCTCAACCCGGTGGAGCTGCAGGACAACTACACTTACATCATTGAGAAGTAAGTGGGGTGGGGTGTGGCCCACCTCTCGTTCCTCCACACCCTGGGGATAGAGACCCCCAGGAATGAGGAAGAGTGATTTAAAACTGGGGCCTGACTCGGGAGGCAGAGACAGGCGGATCACTGTGAGTTCGAGACCAGCCTGGTCTACAGAGCTAGTTCCAGGACAGGCTCCAAAGCCACAGAGAAACCCTGTCTCGAAAAACCAAAAAAAAAAAAAAAAAAAAAAAACTGGGGCCTGGCCCAAGGCAACCGTGCAGTCGCAGGAGCTAGCGGGATGCAGCAGTGTAGGGAGCCCGCACATTGTGCCAGGCACTGAAACCCATCAGGAAGCCTCTCCTTTCTTTAATGTGATACTTTGAGTCAGAGCCAGGCCTTAGCACTGACGGTAAGTTGTCTCATTAGCTATGTGTTGCTATGATAAGACATTGTGACCAAAAGCAACCCAAGGAGGAGATGATGCAGAGGCCATGGAGGAACGCTGTTTACAGGCTTGCTCCTCATAGCTTGCTTGGTTTGTTTCTATTTACTTATTTTTGGTTTTTCGAAACAGGGTTTCTCTGCGTAGCTTTGGAGCCTATCCTGGAACTCACTTCGTAGACCAGGCTGGCCTTGAACTCAAAGATCCGCCTACCACTGCCTCTGAGTGCTGGGAGTGGGTGAGTGTGCACCGCCCAGCTCCTGGTTTATTTTCTTAAGCCCAGCTGCCCAGGAATGGCACGTGCCTGGGGTGGGCTGTCACTCGGGAGTGTTTCTCTGATGCAGTCCCACACTCACTCCGTCTTAGCAGTTTATAGACAACGGAGGTTTGTGACTGAGGCCCTAGAGGATGTGGTCTAGGTGCTAACCTGAGCCCCTCCCCCGTCTCTCACTGGGGTTCCAGGTGGGGCTTCTCCTGACCCACCAGAAGGGCAGATATAGACCAGCAGTCCCCACACACCATTGCTTACATGGGGCTTACCCGTCTGTGGATTTTAGTAGCCACTGGTGGTCCAGAGCCAACTGAGGGACTTGGGAGAGAGAAATACTGTCCAGATGATGCTTCTTTATTCAGTGTGGCATGTGACAGGAAGAGGACAATTTGGGTGTTACTCTCTTCCTTTCAGCGTGTAGGTCCCATGAGCTAGGTGGCCCCACTGTGTCCCCTCACCGCTTCAGTCTGGGCCTCTGTGTAGCTGTCAGCTTTTGGCTGGGGCCCTCTCAGGAGACTCTTGAGCTTGGCTTAAAATGCAACACACAGGCACACACACGGGCACACACACGGGCACACACACACAGGCACACACAGGCACACACACACGGGCACACACACAGGCACACACACACGGGCACACACACACGGGCACACACACACGGGCACACACA
>NW_004949196.1:396941-399194 GCF_000317375.1 Microtus ochrogaster
CACACACGGGCACACACACAGGCATACACACACAGGCACACACACACGGGCACGCACACGGGCACACACACGGGCACACACACGGGCACACACACACAGGCATACACACGGGCACACACACAGGCACACACACGGGCACACACACAGGCATACACACGGGCACACACACACGGGCACACACACGGGCACGCACACACGGGCATACACACGGGCACACACACAGGCACACACACAGGCACACACACGGGCACACACACACGGGCACACAGGCACACACACAGGCATACACACGGGCACACACACGGGCACACACACAGGCACATACACATGGGCACACACACAGGCACACACACGGGCACACAGAGACAGATATACACAGATAGAGACATTCTCACACATACACCGTGTACAGAAACACATAAATGTAAACCTGAGGAAAAGACCTTTGTATGTCAGTCCTGGCATGGGAGGACCCAGCAAAGACTGCAGCTGCCAGGACCTGAGTTCAGATCCCGGGACCTGTGATGTAAAAACAAAAGGCGGGGCAGTGGTGGCGGTGGTGGCACTAAGCAGGCAGAGGCAGGTGGATCTCTGTGAGTTTGAGGCCAGCCTGGTCTACAGAGTGAGTTCCAGGCCTGGCTCCAAAGCTACAGAGAAACCTTTTTTTTAAAACAAACAAACAAGCAAGCAAAGAACAAAACAGTGGTGGGGCAGCGGTGTGGGCTTCAGTCACCATGTCCTTGTTTCTCCAAAGGGAAGCATACAAACCAGTGAGCCACGAGGCGAAGGCCCAGGCTGACCTGCTCGTGTACTACCAGTACAAGGAGCTGGGCTGCCCTCGCCTGGTCTACTACGACAAGCCGTGGAAGCCCGTGGTGGAACTGTAAGGCCCCAGGCTGCACCAGCACCCCACCCCCAGCCACCCCTTCTGCCCCGCCCCTGCCCCACCCACCCATCCCGTCCCACTCAGCCCCAGCTTTGGAGCCCAAAGCTAAGGAAGCTTGGCCCAGGTCTCCGTGTGAGAAAGGCCTCTATTGCCACGGCCTTGGCTTGACTTGGCAGGTGTACACAGCAGGCCTTCTGACTCTTCCTTTTATGGTTCATATCATGCCAGCCTCTAACCCACGATGTAGCTGAGGCTGGCTTTGGGCTCTGCGTATTCCTGCTGCAACCCTCCAAGTGCTGGCATCTCTTGTGCCATCACACCTGATTACATCGTCTCCTTCTGACCCCATCTGTGCAGCCTGTACTCTCCCAACTCTGTCCTTGCCCGAAGCAAGGTCTCTGTTTCTATGAGTGGTTGTGGGGTTTTGAAGGATGAGCAGGAGTTTGTCAGCATATATGATAATTGGAGGCACAGCTAGATAGAGACTAGCAACACTCAGAGACAGGTGCAGTCACACACACCTATGATCCTCTCATTCAGGAAGTTGAGGCAGAAGGATTGAGAGTTTAAGGCTAGTCTGGCCTACACAGCAAGACTGTCTTAAAGAGATTATCTTGAGTTGGGTGGTGATGGCACATCTTTAATCCCAGCACTCAGAAGGTTGAACGTGGGCAGACTTTTGAGCAGTGTGTGACTGACTGCTCAAGCTTCTTTGTGGTATGAGAGCTTCTGCAGTCCCTGGAAGCAGTCATCCCTGAAATCTCTGGAGGCTCTGAGGACCAAGGTCACCACGGGCTCTCTTTGGAACATGACTGTGCTTGTGCTGCTTAGATGGCTTCCAGACAGTGTCCCCTATAGTGCAGGCTGGCCACAAAGTCCCCCCATGCTTCACCTCCCCAAGTGCGGTGACCCTGGGTGTGGATGACCAGGCTTCTCCACAGCAACCGCGACGCTGTGCACCTGCTCCTACACTGGGCCACTCAGGGAGCAGTGTTGTTCCTGAGGCCGGGGCTCTTCTTCCCCTCAGAGCCTAGCCCTGCCTGTCAAGGTTGGTTCCATGTCTGTGTGTCCAGATGGTTTTGATCCTCAACTGCCAAGGCAAAGTCAAGCCTAAAAAGAGAAGCTTGGCTCAATATTGAGATGACACAGCCCTCAGATGTCAGAGTGCTTCCGACCTGAGGTGCAGATCTAAGATTTGGGGAGGTATCCACAGACATCATCCAAAATCTCTCAGGGATGGATAGGGTGCAGGAGTTCTGTTTGCTGGGGCCAAGTGGTAGAGTGCTCGCTTGGCTTCACAAAGCCCCAGATCCCGTTCCCAGCACCCCATGAACCTGTCACCCCAGCAGTGCAGAGGTGGAGACAGG
>NW_004949196.1:400195-401417 GCF_000317375.1 Microtus ochrogaster
GGGGGGGGGGTGTCAAGGAGAGGTGACACAGAGGTTTGGCGATTCTGGGGATGGTAGTGTGTGTCTGTTACCCCAGCAATGGGGAGATGGACAGACACAGGAGGATCAAGAGTTCAAGGCCATCTTTGGCTACAGAACTAGTTTGAGGCCAGTCTGGGCTACAGAAGATCACGGTCAACTGTGGGCTGTGGCCGCATAAGGGTGGTCATCCGCCTGGCCTCCTGGACGCTTGCCGGGCTGCAGGCTTTCACTCCAGACTCCTCCCTCCCCTCGCTGAGGCTGTTGGTCCTCCACGCCCCTGACCTCACCAGGCTCTCTCACTGTCTGGCAGCAGCCAAAGTTCAGCTGTCCTGTCATCATGTTTTTCTTTCAAATGGTGATGTAATTGTCCTTAGTCCCCTTTCCTCCAAACAGAAAAACCTATTTTAGTGCCCATGCAAAGAGAAAGCTGGCCTTGTGAACAGGAGTGGGGACCCAGGACAGTCTATGCCCACTGTTCCCTGCAGCTACTGCAGCCTAAACACCGTATTCAGTGTGTACGTGTACGGGGCCTTACCCATGGCGATGTTCCCGCCGGTGCTCAGCATCATGCTGCTGGTGGTTACAACACTACTGAGCATATGGCTAGCCTACGCCATCCCCAAGGAGCTGAGCACTGAGAGGGGCCAGCGCTTCAAGAACTTCTGGTACTGGCTGTTCCATGGCTGCTTTAAGATCTGCAACTGTTTCTGGCTGTGGGACAGACTGAGACAGTGCCTGCGCTCCAGGAAGGTGAAGGACCAGCCAGGGGGACTCCCAAGCCAGGCAAGATAGACAGACGTTGAGAGACAGCCAAACACGTAGGGGCTGCAGGGAGGGACCTCTGACCTCCATGTATGTACATATTGTCTCCTGCCCCAATAAACTGTTAACAATAGTGACCAGACAGCATCCCTGGCAACCCAGTGCTCCACCCCCTAACCACACCCCCAGCCGTCTTTATATATCAAAAACAAACATGTTTGTTCCCACACTAACAAGTTTTTCCCATCCTCCAATGTTAACCTCCAGCACAAATATGTCAAATATGTTTTTTCCCCAACTTTTACATCAAAACATCTTTTTTAGAAAAATATTTATTTATTTACTATGTATACAATGTTCTGTCTGTGTGTATGTCTGCAGGCCAGAAGAGGGCACCAGACCTCATTACAGATGGTTGTGAGCCACCATGTGGTTGCTG
>NW_004949196.1:402620-406483 GCF_000317375.1 Microtus ochrogaster
CCCCCCTTTTTTTTTGAACATACTCCTAATTTCATAAAACATCTCCCCATCCCCTCAACCCCAAACCAACCATTAAGAGATGTCCCTAACCCTGAGGGCAAACTCTCCTGGGAGTTCCAGGACAGGCTCCAAAGCTACAGAGAAACCCTGTCTCAAAAAAAAAAAAAAAAAAAAGAGCAGGCAATGCTCTTAACCACTGAGCCATCTCTCCAGCCCCTCAAAACATCTTTAAACGAAAAACAACACAGCATTTTTTTTTCTAGCTTGGCCAAATTGGGCCAGGTACATTCTGTCTTTACAAATCTAAAAGGTGATTGACATGAGCACACCTTTTCAAGAACAGCCATCTCGGGCTGGAGAGATGGCTCAGAGGTTAAGAGCACTGGCTGCTCTTCCAGAGGTCCTGAGTTCAACTCCCCGCAACCACAGGGTGGCTCACAGCCATCTGTAATGAGATCTGCAGGTATACATGCAGACAGAACACTGTGTACATAATAAAATCGTGAGATTACAGAGTGTCTCTGCAGGTGCCTGGGATGGGATCAGGTAAGAAATAAATCAGGGTGGGGCGGTGGTGACGCACGCCTTTAATCCCAGCACTCGGGAGGCAGAGGCAGGCGGATCTCTGTGAGTTCGAGGCCAGAACTAGTTTCAGGACAGTCTCCAAAGCTAAAGAGAAACCCTGTCTCAAAAAAAAAAAAAAAAGAAAAAAAAGAAAAAGAAAGAAAGACAGACAGAGATCCTCCTGCCTCTGCCTTCAGAGTGCTGGGATTAAAGGTGTGTGCCACCACCACCTGGTTGAGAAACCCTGTCTTGAAAAAAGAGAAGAAAGAAGTCAGGAGTCACTAGGCTTGTACATGGGACTTGGGAGATGGCTCTGTCACTGTTCTATTGTTATGAAGAGACACCATGACCAAGGCAGCTCATTTCTTTCTGTTTTTGCTTTTGTTTTCTTTCTTTTTTTTTTAAATGTGTAGCCTAGGCTGGCCTCGAACTCATGACCCTCCTGCCTCTGCCTCCTTCAGCAAATCCTACTGGCATGCACCACCACAACCGGTGGGGTTTTTTTTTTGTTTTTGTGATAGGGTTTCTCTGTGTAGCCCAGGCTGTTCTAGAACTTGCTATGCAGACCAGTCTGGCTTTGAACTCAGAGATCTGCCTGCCCCTGCCTCCTGAGTGCCAGGGTTAAAGGCGTGCACCGCCACCACCACCTGGCTCCAAGGCAACTCCTACAAAGGAAAGCAGCTGAGGGTTTGCTTACAGTGTCAGAGGCTTAGTCCATGATTACCACTACGCGCTGGAGAGCAGCCAAGAGCTACATCCTGACCTGCCAGCAGCAGGCAGAGAGACCCTTTGAAATCTCAAAGACATACCTTCCAACAAGGCCACACCGAATCATTCCCAAACAGCTCACCAGCTGGGACCCAATCACTCAGACGTGTGTAGATGTCTTTCTGGTGGGAAGCTGAGAAAATGTGGGTGTATTGAGGGGGTGGAGGGAGGGAAAAGGCCCCATGGACTTAGGCTCTCTCAGTTCTCGATGGCTCTGTAAACCCACAGCTGTCTGTGAGCCGAGGCTGGACCCCGTGAGTGGTGTCTAGCATGCACCAAGCCCCGATGGATACCCCAAGCACCTGAGCTGAGTGTGCTAACACATGCCTGTCATCCCGGCAGGAGGCAGAGGACGGGCCTCAGCTACATACTGAGTTTGAGGCCATTCTGGGTCACATGAACCCCTATCTCAATAATTACTATTCTGTCCGTGCAATCGTCAATCGTGTTGAAGTTCTGGAGGCTGTAGCCAGATTCTGGGCATTTGGGGTTGGACAGTGTGAAGAAACTAGGCTCTCGCCTCACAGGGCAGAAGACTTTTTCTGGAGTGGCATATGACCGTGACTCAGGGACACAGGTTTCCACAGGTGAGCTGTTTCAGGAAGTGTCAATAGTAACAGGGTAGGGTTGTCACAGTCCTGCGCTTCTCGGGGACATTGCTGTGAACCTCTGCTGCTGTGGGCCTGCGATGACATCATTCTTCACATTGGGACTGGCAGAAGCCAGGGCCTGCTTCTGCATCTCCAAAAGCTCGCCTAATCAACACAAGGCTGTCAGTGACACACGGGCGAGGAATGAAAGGCCGTGAAGGGATAATTTGACTGTGAACCTGCACCATTCCAGCCCTCCACTCTCAGGTCCCGGGCTAGGTTTCCTTACCAAGCCCTCACTAAGATCCCGGCGGGGCTAGTTCAGTGAACACGTGCTGGAGAGGCAGGATTGCCTGAAGGGTGTGTGCATCTTGCTGCAGCGGCCCAACTCACCATTCATTCCTCCTCAGATTCCAAACCCTAATATTCCGAACTGACCCGAGGCTCCCTTATCTCCCTTGAACAGTACACCCTCGTCCTGGGGGATTTTTGGGTCCAGGAAGCTCTCCACGGAATCAGGGAGTCCAGTTAGACACGGAGCAATCCTGGTGCGGGCAACTACAGCGCCTAGAGATGTCGCCCAGAGACCTGGGCGAGGCCTCTGAGTGCAAGCGCAGGCCGTTGGGTTCGGATCCCCAGAACCCACACGGAAGCAGCACTGGGGAGTCAGTGGGAGACCCTGACAAGAAGCTAGAGGGAGGGACTGTATGACCCCAGGCCTGTAGTTTGGTCCCCGCACAGCTGCGGGATGGGAGCGCACGGGGGATCCGGGGTCTGCCGGACCGGGTGCAATTCTGCACGGCGTGGGAAAGTGAGAAAGACACCTGCGTTGACAGGTACAAACACGCACGCACACATTCATGCGCGTGCACGCGCAATCGCTAAAATTATCGCAGTTCTCTGCTGCCCCCCAGTGGTCATGTGTGCAACTCTCTTCCCGGAATTTGTGCAGGCTTGGAACTGGACCCACTGATTCTGTCCAGTACAGGAGGCTGTGAGGCAGGAGGATCACCCACAAATTTGTGTCAGTCTGGGCTAAAGAATGAACCCTGAGCCAGGCGGTGGTGGTGCACGCCTTTAATCCCAGCAATTGGGAGGCAGAGGCAGGCGGATCTCTGTGAGTTCCAGGACAGCCAGGACTGTAACAGAGTGAAACCCTGTCTCAAAACACACACAAGGAAGGAAGGAAGGAGGGAGGGAGAGAGGGAGGGAGGGAGGAACTTTGTGTCAGAAACATAACGGAGGGGGCTGGAGAGATGATTAAGAGCATTGCCTTCTCTTCCAAAGGTCCTGAGTTCAATTCCCAGCAACCACATGGTGACTCGTAGGTCTGTTGCACTCTTCTGGCCTGCAGGCATACAGACTATTGTATACAAAATAAATAAATAAATAGATAGATAGATAGATAGATAGATAGATAGATAGATAGAAACACAATCGAGAATGAGGATAAAGACCACTATGCAGGCATGCACCCGGCACCCTGGGCACGGGCCCTGGGAGAGCAGAATCATCTCCAGCTACATAGGGAGTAGAAGACCAGCCTGGGCTACATGAATCTCTGACTAATTAATTAATAATAGTTAATAATGGGACAAATTTTCCTGCAAAAGAAGGAAGCCATGTCTATCTCTCTCCAGTAGGAGCTATCCTCACACGCTACACACCGAAGATGAGCTGTATTGATTGTACTCAAGATAAATGGATCCCCATTTCTGGATGAGAAGAGGGTGAAAGAATTTACCCTCCCCCCCCCAAAAAAGTAGCCTGCCTTTAATCCCAGCACTTGGGAGGAAAAGGCAGGCGAATCTCTGTTAGTTCGAGGCCAGCCTGGTCTACACAGTGAGTTCCAGGACAGGCTCCAAAGCTACAGAGAAACCCTGTCTCAAAAAACAAACGAACAAACAAAAAAAAAGGGGGGGCCATCTTTCCCATTTCTTT
>NW_004949196.1:406607-479169 GCF_000317375.1 Microtus ochrogaster
TAGACCAGGCTGGTCTCGAACTCACAGAGATCCACCTGCCTCTGCCTCCCGAGTGCTGGGATTAAAGGCGTGCGCCACCACCGCCCGCCTTTTTTTTTTTATGACCTCACGTAGCTCAGGTTGGCCTCGGGTGACACTGAACTCCTGATTTCCCACCTCCACTCCTACCCCCACCCAAGTGCTTGCATGGCAGGCGTGCACCACCAGGCCTGGTTTACGTGATGCCGTGTGCGTGCTCTGCTCACTCGGCGATGACCCTCACAGTTGTTGGTCCCCAAGCCTTTTTTCCTGAAATGGTAGAGATGAATGGAGACCCCACCAGGGAAGAGAGCAGGCCTGAGGGCCAGCAGACCACCGGCTTCCCATTGCAGAATCAGCCCCAGTGTGTGGTGGCTTGGGAAAAAATGGCTCCCCGAGGAAGTGGCACTAGTAGGAGGTGTTGTTGGAGGATGCGGATCACTGAGAAGTGAGCTCTGAGGTCTCAAGCTCGATTCGTGCCCAGTGTTTCAGACCACTTCTGTTGCCTGCAAGTCAAGATGTAGGATGCTTGGCTACTTCTCCAGCACCACGTCTGCCTGCACGCTACCATGTCCCGCCATGATGCTGAACTGCGCCTCTGAACCGGAAGCAGCCATTCCAGAGAAATGTGGTCATGGTGTCTCTTCACATCAATGGAGCCCTACCCAAGACACAGGGTCACCTTTGCTTTCTGGACCTGTCGCTCCAGAGTCTCTCAGTGTCCTCAATAGCCACTGGGTTCTTCTACCCAGTGGGTCACAAGGAGTCACTAAACGTGGTGTGACGGATCCAGCTGCACAGAGAACCACAGGGACAGCAGGACTGTTGTCTGTCTTGGTTTTGTGGGCTGGAGGGAGAAAGTGTCCTCCATACACTGGCCATGCCTGGCCACTCGCACTCCCTGTGGAGGAGGTAGCGGCCAGGCTTTTGCCTCTGTAGACTAGCTAGTATTTAAAGAGCTATCTTTATAATTTTTATTCCATTTGGATGTGCGTGTGTGTGTGTGTGTGTGTGTGTGTGTGTGCCACTTCAATATGGTTCCTGTGGAGGCCACAAGAGGGCGTCGCATCTCCAGGACTGGGAACTACAGACGCCTGTGGGTGCTGGAAACCCAGGTAGGTCCTTGGCAAGAGCAGCCAGTGCTCTTAATCCCTGACCTGGCTTCCAGCCCCTTTATCTAGAATTTAATAGCCTGTTAGCTTGTTTAGCTTCACTAAGGTCTATTTGTTATGCCTTAGGACCCAAACTCAGAGATTCACCTGCCTCCACCTCCCGAGCGCTGGGATAAAGTCCTGTGCGCACCGCCTATTTTAAACAACACAAAAACTCTGAATCACGGGGCTGGAGAGATGGCTCAGTGGTTAAGAGCATTGCCTGCTCTTCCAAAGGTCCTGAGCAACCACATGGTGGCTCACAACCATCTGGAATGAGGTCTGGTTCAGACATACAGACAGAATATTGTATACATAATAAATAAATATTAAAAAAAACTCTGAATCACACTGTAAGGCTCACACAACAGCCAAGAAAGTATCATATGGGTGAAGGTTCACAGGGCAGAAGATGGGAAAATCCACTCAGGGCTGCTTGAACAGGTCAGATGTGACAGGGAGGGGCCGAACACACAGCACCTGCCTGGCCCTTTTGTGGTCTTGGGTTCAAGACCCAGTAGTACCACAAAGGAAAAGAGGAGAGGCGGAAGCTGGAGACATGGCTTGTCTGGTAAAGCATCCGCACCTGCTCGAACATCCAGCAACCACGTGAAAGTCAGGCGCAGCTATGAGTGCCTGTGACCCTGGCACTGTCGGGGACCGACAAAGCAGTACAGGACACCATCTGGAGTGAGCAGGACTCCAACACCTTCTGGTTTGCATGCATACTCGCCATGCACACACATCCACACTCACATGTGTGCATACACCACTCATACACAGAGAGACAGACGGCTGTGTTGTATGCACACATCCATGTCCCAGGAGTTCGGAGCTGAGGCAGGAGGATTGCTGAAAACTCCAGGCCAGCCGGAGCTATGGCAATGTAGTGACACTACCTTTGAAAAAGACAAAAAACAAAAAATAAAAGCAAACAACAAAATCAAAGCTGAGCATGGTGGTGACATCATGCTAGCTCTCGAGGTGGAGGCAGGAGGATCGGAAGTCCGTGGGCATCCTCAGGTCAAAGCCAGTGCAAGGCCAACCTGGGCAATATGAGACCCTATCTCAAAAATTTAAAGGGGGGGGGGAGGGAAGAGGGAGCGATATTGAGGCTTTCTATAGCAGCAGTTCTGGAAGCCAGAATAGCTTGTGTATACCAGTGACCCCAGCACTTGGGAAGACAAGACAGAAGGATTTTGAGTTCATGACCAGACTAGACTCCACTGTGAGAGTTTCTCCCTGCCCCCCATGTTTGTAGAAGTGTCCCTGAAGATCCAAAATACTCAGTTAGCTGTTTTTAGGTGTCTAGTCAATATGTGAGGGTAAATTTAGGCCTGACTTGCCACCCCTTCCTCCTTCCTTTCAGGAATGTTTTCATTTGTTTGTGTGCACGAGAGTGTGTGTGCACACACACGTGTCTGTGGAGGTCGGAATACAGTGTGCGGGAGTCAGTTCTCTCCCGGCATCGTCTGGATCCCAGGGGTCAAACTCGGGTCCTCAGCCTGCGGCCTTGACCTGTGGAGCCCCTCACCAGCCCCTTTCTTACCTTGCTTTGGTTTTGCAGTGCAGGGCACTCAGTCCAGCCATGCGTGCCATGCTGGCTCTCTTGCGGTTTCTTGCTTTGGTGCAGACTCTCTCTATACCTTGAAGCTGTCCTGCACTGGTATGATAGGCGTGGCCTGGGATCCATACCCTCTTCTGGGTGATGCTGACACAGTGGTGTGTGGACCACACCCAGGAAGGGGCAGGTGCATGGAGAAGACAGTGCCCTCTGCCATTGTAGGTACACAACAAGCAAACTTGGAAGAGGCTGCAGACCCGCAGTGTGTGTGTATGTGTGCACACATGCTTGCAGAGGCCAGATGACACCATCGGTGTTGTTCTGCAAGTACCACCCATTCCATGTTTGTTTGTTTTTGTTTTGTGTTTTAGCGCGATCGGTTTTTTCTTTTTCTTTTTTTCTTTTTTTTTTTTCTTTTTGGTTTTTCGAGACAGGGTTTCCCTGTAGCTCTGGAGCCTGTCCTGGAACTAGCTCTTGTAGACCAGGCTGGCCTGGAACTCACAGAGATCTGCCTGCCTCTGCCTCCTGAGTGCTGGGATTAAAGGCGTGCAAGGCGTTTATGTTTCATGTTCTTGTTGGGAGCATAGCACGAAGGTCCTTGTGCCCCAGATCTCCTGAGAGACCAGGAACGTTAAACAGGCAGGACTCATTGACGGTCTTTCTGACAGGAGAGATGAAAACCTGCTCTTTCTTCCAGAAAGCTGGGAATCAGAGTAATCAACAGCCTGATCTGAATCATCTGTTGGTCCACATCAAGCTCCTACAACCAAGGCTGGAAGCGCTAATAGCCCAGAAGACCTCCATGTTATCTGTACGACCCAGACTAGGCCAGACCCTGGGTCCTTAAGCTAGTACGGGTACCCTGTCTCTGGAACCCATCTTTTTGGAAGAAATGATGCGTATTCTGAGTTGAGTTCAATGTAATTACACTTCCTTGTACAACGGGGATTGGATTACCCCAGTAAACTTTTTCCCAAATTATACCAGGTTTAAATACGCTGGGAGTAAACCACCTGTTATCAGCTCCCAGAAGTCTGATCCAGGTTGACAGAGTCAGTCTGCACCTGTTTTCATTCTTATCTCTCCGGGCAGTTCATTTCCCCGTATGACACCTGGAGGGATCCCCTCGTGTTCTTCATGCAGATTTCCAGGATTCCTGAGCCTGCTACTGTGTGTGGGACAGAGCCCGGAAAGCCCGAGGGAGCAGCAAATGCCTAGGGAGGGCAAAGAAATGGGGGCAGTTTGGGAATAGGCAGCGTGAAGGGTCTGGATCTCAACTGTGTTTGGAGGTGGAGGGCTCAGGCATAAAGATGGTGAGAGATGAGTAGTAGTGATTCTAGAACCAACCCTATTCAACGTGATCATGAGCTCAAGGCGCCATTTACAGAGCTGGGAGAGTAACAGAGCCAAGCCTAGAAGCCCCCAGAGAGGGACTGGAAGCGTGGTTAGGGTGGAGCCTCCTCTTAGATCTCCCAGTGATGAGCTGGGGGCGTGGTCAGAGTGGAACCCACTGATCAGTGTGTGTTTTGGGGGGGTCTTCTAGAATACCCCACTATAGGGCTGGGGCATCTTGTAGAAAAACTGGGTTCTTGGAAAACAATCCTTAGCACTGTGAAAGCAAAACACAAAACCAGGGCTCAGTAGTAAGAGCAGTTGCCACTTTTTCAGATGGCTGGACTTGGTTCTCAGCACCGACACAGTTGGCTGACAGTCGTCATCTGCAGTCCAGTTCCAGGGCATCCAGCACCCTCTCAGCTTCCGTAGTCACTGCACACACAGAGTGCACAAGCATACTTTCAAGCATTAACACTCACACACATAGAAATAAATCTTTTTCAAAAAAACCTACAAAAAGGGCTGGAGAGATGGCTCAGTGGTTAAGAGGTCCTGAGTTCAATTCCAGCAACCACATGGTGGCTTACAGCCCTCTGTGGTGAGGTCTGGTGCCCTCTTCTGGCCTGCAGACATGCACACGGACAGAATATTGTATACATAATAAATAAATATTTTTTTAAAAAAATAAAACCTACAAAAAATTACCTGGTGATGGTGGCACACGCCTTTAACCAAGCACTTAGGAAGCAGAGGCAGGACAATCCTGAGTGTAGGCCATCCTGGTCTACAGAATGAGTTCCAGGTCAGCCAGAGCTACACAGAGAAACTCGGCCTCGAAAACCAAAAATAAGTTGGAAACAAAAATGATAAATTTGTAGTGTTGATATATTGCAGTTTCGAGACATACAAACAAATTAACTAACAAACCCACATTGCCCAAGGGTTTTGAGTGTATTTTAAAGATGGTGGACGGGCGGCCAGTCTCCCGTCCCTCTCACAGACATCCATACTGATGCAACTTTGATGCCCGGCTCTTTTGTTCTCTTTCTGTCTCTCTCTCTTTTTTCTTTCTTTCTTTTTTTTTTGACAGGGTTTCTCCGTAGCTTTTGGTTCCTGTCCTGGAACTAGCTCTTGTAAGACCAGGCTGGCCTCGAACTCCCAGAGATCCGCCTGCCTCTGCCTCCCGAGTGCTGGGATTAAAGGCGTGCGCCACCACCACCCGGCTCTCTTTCGTTTTTCGAGACAGGGTTTCTCTGTGTAACAGTCCTGGCTGTCCTGGAACTCGTCCTGTAGACCAGGCTCCCAGGCTGGCCTGGAACTCACCTGAGTGCTGGGCTAAATGTGAGTGCCACGGCGCTCAGCCAGATGCCCAGGCAGGCTGAGCAGACTTCCTTCGCGCAGCCTGTGTCTGAAGCCCGGGGGTCAACCCTCCCACATAGCTTTAGCAAAGCCGTGAGAACGGGATTGGCTCCTGACTCGGGAAAACTGAGGCCTGAGATACCGGTCAGCCCTGCGTGCATGTGAAAAGCGCCTCACGGCCATAAGGAACGAGTCACTTAGAAGTCAGCCTCGGCTGTCAACAAAGAAACAGGCAAAGTAGCGGGATCGAAGTCAGCACCTCAAGCAGCGGCGCGGCACCCGTGCGCATGCGCGAAGTCCGGACCCGCCCCCTCCCTTAGCATCCTGCCAACGCCAGGACCTGAGAACCGCGAGCAGGCTCTCTCTGCCTGCGCGCATGCGTGCCGCGCTAGCCCCGTCCCCTTCTGCGGGCGGGAAGAGGCGGCAGGCGGAGAACCGTTAGTGCGCAGGCGCGTGACCGGAGCGCGAGCCGGTGTGAGCTGCCCTCCTCCTCGCCCCGGCGTCGGCTGGTGGAATGCGCAGGCGCGGGAAGTCTTCGCAGAAAGCAGGCCGAACCCGGGGGCCGGGCGCGGGGCCTTGTGGGAGGGCTTAAGGAAGTAAAATGGCGGACCTGGCGAACGAAGGTAGGGGAGGCGCCGTCGGAGGCCTGCTGGCGGCGGGCGGCCGGGGGGCGGGAGGTCGAGGGAGCCCTAGAGCCGAAGGGTGAGCGCCTCAGGCTGCGCGAGTCCGGCCTCCTCCGGCCTGGGGACCCAGCGGGCCCCCCCCTCCATGGCGTCCGGTTTTCGGTTCGGTGCCTCGCGGTAGCGCCGGCTTCTGCCTCCGCCCGGCCTCGAGGCTCCTGAGCCCCTCCGCGACCGCCACCTGAGGCCTTTCCGCCTCGTAGGCCTTCCCGGGAGCCCAACGGGCAGGAAAGGCGGCCCCGCGGTCTCGGGTGGGGCGAGACCTCGGGGCCTGCTCGCCAACCCAGCGCGCCACGCTCCCTTCCCCGCCCCCCTCGCCTGGGGCTCGGGCCTCCGTCCCCGGCCTGGCCTCAGGCCCGGCTCCCAGTCATCCCACTACGTCCTCGGCCACCCCGACCTGTGGCCTGCATTTCGAGCTCTGCTCAGACCCGAACCCGGTCCTCCTATTCCTGCCATTGGCTTCCATGCCCTTTGGGGTGCAGCTCATGTCCCCTAATTTGGGCTTGGCTACCTGATCTGCGGGATCTCATTGCTTCTGTACATCCCTTTTCTTTTGCCCTGTGAACCCTCCCCGGTGGGGCTCTGACTCCCCATCTGAGCACTTGGGGCCATGTCACACTTCTCCAGTCTCACAATCGGTCGCCCTGCAGCCTGATGCTCTCTGATGTTCTCCCTTTGGGGCTGCTCCTGGCTTGTAGTTTGGGGACTTCAGAGGTCTATTTTTAGCCCTGTCCGTTCTCACTGCACAACTACCGGCAGGCTAATCGCAACAGGGACCTGGTTCTTCACCGTACAATATTCCTTCCTGCTGGTGATATGTGGCCTTGGACTTCTATAGAAAATCTAGGGATATGGGGTTCTTCAGAGAGCACACTTGAGCCTGGTGGGGGAAAGCGATGGGATGGTGTCCAGACTGGAGGTAGTGTTTACACCTGCAGTACTGTCTATCCAAGCCTTGAAAGGTGGGTGTAAGTCGCTTGAGACAGGTCAGAAAGCAGCGCTGTATGAACCAGGGCAGCCTGGACTGAGGCCCCACTCGGGTCTATTTTACCTTGGTCTCATTTATAAGAAGCCTTTGTGGGCGTAGGGAGAGCAGAGAACTAGAGGTTGAAGCAACATACTCCGGATGTGTTTTAAAGCCATACTTCTTAGCCGGGCAGTGGTGGCCCACGCCTTTAAACCCAGGCAGAGGCAGGCGGATCTCTGTGAGTTTGAGGCCAGCCTGGTCTACAAGAGCTAGTTCCAGGACAGGCACCAAAAAAAACTACAGAGAAACCCTGTCTCGAAAATCAAAAAAAAAAAAAAAGCCATACTTCTTTCAAAAATGGTTAGGGTTTTATGTCTGGTGTTTTTTGTTTGTTTTTGAGACAGAGCCTCACAGAACCCATGCTGCCCTCGAACTCACCTTATAGCTGAAGCTAGCCTTGAAGTCCTGGTCCTCCTGCCTCCACCTCCCAGGTGCTGCATGGGGGTGGTGTCACGGAGATCCCCTTTAGGATTGGTCGTGTCCTGCCTGGAACAGAGTTTCCTCCCAGAAAACAGGCGGTCTCTCAACGGGATCTTCCCTCTTAGCCCAGAACCACCACCACTGTTTCCATGGGGTGTCTCCCGCTGCACCTTACCCAGAAGCTAGAGTGACTCTCCTGCACAGGCCTCCGTCCCTGCCTGGAGCCTGAAGTTCCTGCTCGAGCACACACACACCCCCAGCCCACCTTGGTGGTCTGTCTGTCTTCACACTCTTTACTCTTGAGGAATTTCTTGGCTACCTGTTTTCCTTGGTGTTCCCTCTGCCCTGCTTTATTGTCCCATTGCGGCTGTCAGTCAGCAGGCTAGGTCATGCTCCGCTGAAGCTGAAGCACTGCCAGGGCAGGAGTTCTTCCTTCCCCATCATTCGTGGTTCTAGAGCAGTGCTTGGTACAGAAGCCATCCGAGAGCTAGCTGTTCTGTGAGCAAGGACCAGGGAAGGAGCTTGTTGGTGAGGGTTCTCATTGAGAGGGACCTTGGAGCAATTTAGGTTTGCTGTCCCTGGGGGCTGTGTTTTCTTGTGGCTTTCATACAGTAAATTGCCTACTTGGTTGTAAAATTGAAATGGGGAATGTTTGGCACTGAAGTTTGTGCCTTGGAGGGGCTGTACCCACCTGCTGTTTTGTCCAGACAAGAGTCCTGTCAAAGCCAGGTCCAGGAGGTGCATTTTTGTGCCTCAGATCTATTGTTTCTGAATCAGTCACTGTTTCCAGAACACTCTGTCTCTTGGGCATGTTCCCATCATGGTGTTTGATGTCTTGTCACCTTTGTAAAGTAAGTGTGTGGTGTTGGTTTTGTTTTGAGGCAGTGTCGTGTAGTCCAGGCTGGCCTTGAACTAGCTGTGTAGCTGAGGATAACCTTGAACAATTAATGATTCTGCCTCCCATTTTCCTAATGCTGGGAAGACAAGATGTGGCTAGCATGACGTTTGTTGGGGATGGAGCCCAGGGCTGTGCATACTGGGCTAGCGCTCAGTCCCTTAGCATTGGCTCTGTTCTGTTGCCTGTGTGTTTTGAAGCTATGGAGTACCTACCCCATAGTCATGAGTGCCCTAGATTCTTAGTGCCCCCTGTTCCCCGCCTCCCCCCCCCTCCCCTCCGTCCATTACATTTCTCTGCCGTGGGCCATCCCATTGCAGGCATTCTGAGGTAGTGGCTGTCTTAACATGACTAGGCGGTTAGAGTCATCTCACCTGCCCTCCCCATCCCTCTTCAGTTCACAGATGCTTGATTTCCATCCAGTATGACGCTTGGGTCGCCCCATACCCCCAGATCTCTGGACCTCTGGATCCCTGCACTGTCAAGGGCAGGCCAGGATTCAGAGCCCTGCTCTGTGCAGCTCGGGTGAGGTGCACCATGCTCGCATGTAAGGAAGTAAGCATCCTTAGTTGTAGTCCAGTGCTGCATCCTGCAGGCTCTTGTTGCCATGGTGATCTCATAGAAGGACCGGCAGCACTCACAGCCCTTCTGTGGAACTTCTATAGTTCGTGGCTTTGAGAAGTTCCGTTGCACTGCTTCTCTCCTGGGAGAGAGACAGAGACTGGAGCAGGGCTTTCCCACTCAACTCTGTGTCCTGTTTAGGGATCCCTCAACGCTGGACAGGAGGGTGGAAAAGACAGTTTGATTGTGGTGCAGGAAGGGAGATAGGAGATGACACAGAAGATTGGTACCCAGCAGAACCAACAGTGGCCTCCAGCTATTCAGTGGCCAGCTGTGTGTGTGCGTGGTGGGAACAAGAAGCCATCTTGGGCTAGATAGGGCTGTCCTGTGCACTTGAGGTTTAGCAGCACAATAGTGTGACCAAATGCACTTACTGGATACTAGTAGCACACCCCATCTTGAGTCTCCTGCCCTGGGGTCCTGACTTTCTAAAATACTTCCATATAAAGCCCCACCCTCTGAGTTGGGGTAGCTGCAGAGTCATCCCCCAGGGGATGGTGGGCAGTCTCTACCCTAGAGCAAACCAGGCTAGTGCTCTTACTTTGCTCTGAACTGAGGCCTCAGTTTCCCCACTAGCAAAATGGGAGTGCAGGTCACAGCCCCCATCTCATGGCATTGTGAGCATTGATGAGGCTCTGCCTGTGACAGTAAGTGCTCACTGTCAGCTGGTGTTCCCACCCTGAACCCCCATTTCAGACATGGCAGGTCAAAGGCTCAGAGGAGAAAGGGACAGAGGAAAGGAAGAAAACACTGGGTGTGACTTGGTGGGACTAGGGTCTGTCCACAATATCTGTCACTTGGGTGGGTGGAAGAGAGGAAGTAGTGAGTCTACGTTGTGGGGGTTCTACTCCACTGAGATGACCCTGGCTAAGTGGTTCATGGGAGCCCAGAAAGTACACCTCTGTCCCCTGAATCCTGTCTGCATGACCCTGTAGCCCAGGGCTTCTCAACCCAGGCACTGTGAACACCTGGGCTAGACTCCTTGGTTATGGAGGGTGCTGCTCCAAGCATTGCAGGTGTCCAGTCCTTAGTTGTGACAGCTGTGTGGCCTCAGATGTCACCTGTGACCCTCAGAGTTGGGCTTGGTGCCTAGCCTCTCTTTACCTCCTTTCATGGCCTACACTTAGCCTTTAGGTCAAAGGAGAGCGCAGGACTGTGCTGGCATTGGTGGATGTGTGTCCTGGGATTGTGTGCCTGGCTTTGACTCTGCCTCTCTGGCAGAGGTGGAGTGGTGGCAGAAGGGCTGAGACAGTGTCAGTGTGTCAGGAGCCAGTCGAACTGCCTGTGTTTAGTGGGGCTGCGTTGGAGTGAATGGAGGCAGCTAAGCTTGGAGAAGCTGGGCCCAGTGGCCCAGGCCTGTTATCCCAGAACTTGGGAGGCTGAGGCAAGAACATCACAATTTCATACCAGCCTGGGGTACATGCTTAGTCATTTCATGGCTAGCCTGGGCAACTTAGCAAGATCCTGTCTCAAAATTCAAAAAGGAACAAAAGAATGATGTTCAGAGCGGGGACAGGAAGGGAAGGTGCAGACCATTTCCAGCTTGGCGGGCAGCTCTCCAAGGCACTTCCCAGCCGCTGGCTGTCACTGCAGGTTTGTGGCAGTGGCTCAGGCCCCTCCATCTGTTCTAAGGGCATTGGTTTCTGCTTCCTCTGCTCAGGCTTCTACTTGGGCTGCCCTCAGTGCGGTGGGGAGAAGTATCACCCACATTTCTCCTCTGTGCCCAGGCACCCAGAAAGTTGAAAAATCTCCAGAAATCCACTCAGGCAGAAATTGTCACCTTACCTGGGGCCCAGTGGAGGGGCCACTCACTCCCATTGGGGCTTCTGCACGTGTTTTTAATTAGGAAGTGGCCAGAGATTCTGTAATTTCAGGGAAAGCTTCAGGTTTCTGACTTGTTTTAAAAATGAGGAACCAATCTGGGCCAGCTTGCACATTTGAGGTTTGCAGGGGCTGGGAGACAGATGCTACCTCTTCCCTAGAGAGACTGAGGACTCGTGGATATCTCAGTCCCTACCGTGCTGCTCCCTCCTTTCACCCAGCCCAGCCTGCATGCCCTGGTTAAGTGTTCTTTAACTTCCCAAGGGTCTGTGGTGACTGCAGGGTACCATCTGTCCTTGTTTTGCTACTGCTCAGAAGGCGGCAGCCAACAGGCTTTACTGTGTCCAGGGGCCCAGGACCACTGCAGGGCTGCAGTCACAATGACCTCACCCAGCTCCTGGTAGCTGGGACGATGGACTTGTGCCAGCGGGCTCAAATCTTCTTTTTTTTTTTTTAATATTTATTTATTATGTATACAATATTCTGTCTGTGTGTATGTCTGCAAGCCAGAAGAGGGCACCAGACCTCATTACAGATGGTTGTGAGCCACCATGTGGTTGCCGGGAATTGAACTCAGGACCTTTGGAAGAGCAGTCGGTGCTCTTAACCTCTGAGCCATCTCTCCAGCCCCTCAAATACTTCTTAAAGAGTTTAAAGAGTGTATACAAGTGTGTGTGCGTATACACACACACACACACACACACACACACACACTGATGGGGTGTGACTCTGAGCACTTTTTGGCAAGTACAAAGGCCCTGGGTTCACTGCCAGCACTAGAAAACTTGGTCACCTCTTAGCCTTACCCTAGGTGAATTTTAGTCCTTCCTCATGGGGCGAGGCCTCAGTAGCCAACGCCCCTTCTGTGCAGGTAATTACAGCCTTGGGTCCTGCACTGGTGTGGCACTGGGGCCTGCTGCTGCTGGAAAGCTTGAGAGCCTGGGTATCTGGACCCGGAGCTTGTGTCCTGGCGGCACCCCAGGGTGTTTTGCCTGGCCTAGCCAGCAGACTCCCATCTCATCTCATTTCCTGCATCTGGATGCTAGGCAAGAAGAGGAGCTGGTGGTAGGGTTGTGGGACAGCCATTCTGAGTGACTGGCCCCGTGGAGTGTGGGACTACATTTGGGTCCTGCTGGCAGCAAATCGAGATACCCGTGTTCCCTGTTATACTAGGGGAAAGATGGGGCTGTTGCTGGGGCTAAGTGTAGGATGATTGGCGACTTCTGTGGCCCCTCCTCCCAGTACATCAGTCATGCCCACTCACTCTGTCATCAGAACTAATTCCTTAAGTTCTGGGATCACTCCTGATAGAGAGCCAGCAGGTTAGGGGAGATCTGGCCACCCCAGAGATCTGCCCTGCAGAGGCTATAGCAGAAAAGGAGAAAGGTGTCCATACACCAGGCTCTGCTGGGTGATACCATCTGCCCTAGTCAGGTCTGATTAGGACAGGGACCTGACCTGCTTTCTTCCCATGATGTTGACTGTGTGTGGTGGAGCTGGGGGTTGGGTAGCTCCCTGGGCCTGGACTTTGGGCAGTGATCCGCCCCATCTCCACCAGCCACACCCACTAAGTGTCATGAGCAGCCCTTTGTGGCAGTGAGTTGGAGTCATACCATGGGGCAGCTCCCTTGTCATCCAGGTGTGAGGTTTCCTGCCCTTCTTTTCAGTGCCGTGGCTATTGGCAGCTCTGTCAGTGTTGGGTGCCTCCCGTGTCAGAAGTGCAGCCCTCTCGCCTCCTGGCAGTGCTCAACCAGCACCTCCTTCTGTGTTCCAGGGTGACCAACTCTACCTAGTCGTCCTTCTGTGACCCAAGACTCAAGTGACTTCCATGAGAACATGCCCCTCTTTGCATATAGCTACTCTGTAGTTGCTCGGTTCTGGCACCTACAGGCTCTCAGTACATCTCACGGCCCCTCAGAGTCTGCCACAGGCCTCTGGGATTTCCAGCCAGCAAGCAGTGCTTCAAGCGTATCATTATAGGATACCGAAGGCTAGCAAGTGCCTTTGCACACATGATCCACGTTTCTAGATGGCCTCAATGTTTTGTCATGTGGTCTTGAGTGTGATTGCAGTGACAGGAATCAAGTGACATTGCCTTGGAGCTTGGAGTGGATCCCTGTGTTCTCGAGCACTGAACAAAGCTCTTAGTTACCCTTCCCTGTTTCAGGTCTCAGACTCACCCAGGATCCAGGTGGTTGAGGTGGCCTTGGACACACCCATACCCCCACTGCCTGCCTCAGACAACTGCCCCAGCGCAGAGAAATTCCAGAGAACTTGCCTTCCAGCTGGGTTACAGGGGCTTTTCCCACCAGCCTTCCCTCACTTCACTTCACCATGTCTGTGATAGGCCACGCAGGCCACGTTCCTGTGTTTGTTAGGCTGGGGGACTCCATGTCACTTCCCTTTCTTCCCTTTTGTGACCTCTCTGGGGTTTGGCCAGACTCGGTGTGAGCAGGTTCCTCCCTAGCTATAGGGACAGTAGGGTGGAGGTGGTGACATATGTGGGGCATCCTCAGGGTCTCCTGACCAGGAGCTGAGCCACTGGGCACAGGCTTCACTCACCCTAGAGGCCAGTCCTCTGTTGTTGTTGGTACTCCAGTGGCCAAGGCCTCCTAGACTCTCAGGAGTTGGCCACACAGTGCAGTGAATTAGCCACGAGAAGGAGTGACAGGTGCTCCTGTGTCGGCCACAGGTCTTGTGCTGCCTCCACTGTGCTGGGGACTGGGTTCTTATGGACGCTGTTCACATAGAGCACAAAGCAAAAATCATTCTAGGAAAAGCAGGTGGCATGAAGAGTGCATGACCCAACGAGTGCCCTGCCAATACCGCAATGGGGCCTGCTGGGAACTTTCTGAGAAGTCACAGGAAGATGTTTCCAGGAGCCACCCTCTTGGTGCAGGGCTAGGAAACCTGAGACACATGGGCCAGAGGCCTCATTCCCCACCACAGAGCTCAGAGAGGACCAGCACCGACAAGTGAAGACTTGTACTGCGGGGTTTGCCTCTGCTCAGTGCAGAGTTGTTCACACGACAGCTGCCTGCCTTCAGTTGTCACCGTCCTCACTGGATTAAAGCGCTGGCACAGGGCCCAAGGTGCTGAAGGGATATTTGCCGATGGTGTTTGAGGATAAGAAGGTGGAGACACGTGGTGTTGGCTTGTTGGCAAGGTGCTGAGCCCTTCAGTGTCTGTCCAGCTGCGGTGGTGAGCAAATGAGGTGCCATCAGGAGGCAGAAAGGAAGTATGGGCTCCTTCCTCCTCCCTTCTGCCTGTCTTTGCTGTGCTGTGGTAACCCCGGCCCAAAGCTCCTCCCAGGTGTCTGTCCTCTAGGGTGTTAGGTGATAGATGCTTTGTTCTGGATGCCACAACTCTAGAGAAGGATGGAGGGGTGACCCACCTCCAGAGGCCTTGGGGTCACAGCTAACACATTGAGGCTGGCTGCACAGAGCCACTAGCAGTTTGGATGAAGTGCTGGAGGTTTGGGGGATTCCAGAGAGGATATGTCTGCCGTGGATGAGCAACAGAGGCCACAAGAAGACTCAAGACAGCACCATGCAGCCAGCTACCTGTACCAGGCTGTCCTCTCACTCCCTTTTGAAGATGTAACAATGGGTTCCAGCAAGCCAGGCCTTGAGGCCAGGTGGCATGGATAGGATGGCTTCCCGTCACCACTCCCAGATGCAGAATTCAATGACCAGGCTTCTTGCTAGGGTGACTTGGAACCTTGAAGCCCACCACACTGGGCACAGGTTTGTGTTTGATATATAGCAGATGTGAGTGCTGTGCCCATCAGCTCCTATAGCTGCCTGCCAAGACCTGTCTTGCATGCTGAGACAACACAGCATCTACCCCTTCCTCATAACAAACCAGAGCAGCTTCTCCATTCCTCTGGAGACCCAAGCCCTCAGTCATTTAGGGCAGAATTGCATAAAAAGCTGAGAGGAGGGGCTGGTGTCCTTCCTGTAGCCTCCTGGGCAGTGTGTCAACTCGTGGAGACTAAGATGCCCATGAAGCCAGCAGCTGTTTTGCTGGGAGTCTTAACAGCTGTGAAGCTCTGTGGTATAGAGGATTCTAGGCACACTCCTGTCCCCCAACATTGGGGTTCCTGGTGTGCCTGCAGCCTGTCTTCCTGCCTTAGCCTCTGTCCCTGCTGTACTGCCTTGCGGAGGAAAGCCAGGGCGTCTTTCAGTGCTCTGTCTGCATGTGCGCCTACAGGCCAGAAGAGGACATCAGATCCTGTGGTTGTGAACCATCATGTGGGTGCTGGGAATTGAATTCAGGACTTCTGGAAGAGCAGTCAGTGCTCTTAACTGCTGAGCCATCTCTCCAGCCCTTTTTATTTTTTTAAGAGATGTTTTAATTATGTGTGTGGGTTTGTACACATGACAGCAGTGTTGGTAGAGGCCAGAAGAGGATGGTGGGTCCTCTGTAAGAGCAGGAGTTGTACCCAGCTGCTGAGCAGCTCTCCAGTACTCAGGACAGCTCTTCCAGTGTGTGGATCCCATCATGCCAGCAAGCATCTTACCCCACTGAGCCATTTCGACAGCCAGCCTTATTTGTTTTTGAGGTAGTCTCATGTATCAAGTATTAGCCCAGGCTGGTCTTGAACTCCTGATCCTCCTGCCTCTACCTCCCAAGTGCTAGTTAGAGTGCAGGTGTGTGGTTTCTGCATCTTTGTGCATGCTAGGTGGATGTTGTACTCATGGAGCCACGTGCCCTGCCTAGAGAGTGGGTGGGTTGTAGGTGTCATACATTGATTGATGTGCTGACCACAGACCTATTGGGAGCTTGGAAGGCTGGCTTGGTGTCCCTGGGCTGATATAAGCCAGACTCTGAGGGAGCTCCTGTCTCTATGGGAGGCAGTGTGGAGCAAGGCAGCCAGCAGGGGCCTGTCTACCTGGTGGAGCTCACACCCTAGTTGCTTGGAGGCATGGTGGCCTTGGCTATCTGTCACACCTGGGACCTTGGGAAGGAAGGTCTGGGTGGCTTCAAGTCAGAACCAGGCCAGGGTGGACCTGGTGTGTGCTGTATTCCCTAGCTGAGCACGCCTCAGATCCTTGCAGTTGTTCTTAGGGCTCTCTGTGCCTTGCCCCAGGGGCCTGACACACGCCTGTACCTAGGGAACACATTGCCCGTCAGTACTGAGGGACTGTGCTGGGGCTGCAGTCCTGGGAGTAGGTGGCAGGTGCACCTGCCTATCAGCCTCACACGGAGTCTAGGGACTGGAGTGCCAGTACTCCATGTTGTAGGTGCCCTACTTCAAGGTACCAGGTAGTGACAGGTGGCTAGGCAACCCTAATAGACTGTCTCTTCTCATAGCTCCAGTCATATCTTCATGAGCCAGTCTTTGGGGCCGAGGTGCTGTTCTGAGCAAGTGTGGAGAGAGGGTGGCTTGAAAGGGACCAAGGTGGCCATTGTGTTGGCTCCTTACACATCTCACTGGTGCGTGTGTGGAGGTGGAGCTGGGGCTGGGCATTGGCCCAGCTGCTCAGCTGGGCACAGAGGTGCTGACAGGGCTCCAGGAACCTGGTACAGACTCTGGTGAGCTACTCCTCTGCCCAGCCTCCTCGTAGCTCACCACACCTCCCCCTGCTGTCATTTGTGTTGGCTATGGTGGAGGAAGTGTGAGCCTGGCTGGAAAGTATGCCATTTTCTGGTGTCACTTGGGCTTCATCTTGGGCTGTAAGGCAGATAGACCAACACAGATGGTCATGGGAACACTGGGCAGTGGGGACCGAGGTAGTGAAAATGTCATCCTTTAGGCTACCTGCTTAGAATCTATGGTCCTGGTGTTCTTTTCTCTAGGACTGGGTGTGGGTATGGGTCTTGCTGTGTGTCCCTCCTTAAGCTTGCTCCCTGATGGTGGCCTTGTGCTCCTTTCCTCTCCATGTCTTCTCCATGTGCGCCAAGCATGGACACATACATATCTGCCACCCCAAGGACTGTGGCTTTCTCTGGCACTGTGCCCATATAGTGCCCAGGCCTACTTCTACACAACCTCAGGGCTTGTGGTGCTCATGAGAGTTAGCCTAGCCACAAGGACATCACCAGTCGCACATCCTGTCCCATCAGGTGCAGACCCTGCCACTGTCTGCCTCTGGGTAGCACACATGCACTGCTGTAGGAGTCCTTTTTAATTAGCACCTCTGGGCACCAGGTTGGTTGGGTTTCTAGGGTTGTTGTCAAAAGAGCAGGAGCCTAATGGCCAGCTGCTTGCCAGTCGAGCAATGGTGCACACCTTTAATCCCAGAACTTGGTGGGCAGAGGCAGGAGCATCTCTGTGACTTTGAGACCATCTTGGTCTACATAGCAAGGCTCTGTCTCAAAAATAAAACAAACAAAACCCAAGTTGGTGCCCGGTTCTTAGGCAGGAATCATATGATGCCCTGGTGCCTTGTGCCCCACTAACTTCTTGAGCCCTGTCCTGCATTCTTGTCCCAGTAATATGCATGCAGAAAGGGACAGGACCATGTATGTCACTGAGGGGCTCCACATGCAGGTGCCCCTGACAGCCTCTGAGCAGCTGGGTATTCTGTGAGCTGCTTTTAAATGTATTTTTGTGCATGTCGCATGTGTGCGTGTTGTTGGGTACCTGCGCACACACTGGCATATTTAAATGTGTGTTTAGCTGACTAGAACTAAGCCGTGTTGACTGTTCAGATCTAGCATTGGGAAAACACTGATGTTTCTCTTTGCAGAAAAGCCTGCCGTCGCGCCGTCCGTCTTTGTGTTTCAGAAGGACAAAGGACAGAAGGTAAGGGACCACTGTGCTCTCTGTACACCTTCCTCAGACTTGCTTTGCCCCCTGAGAAGCCAGAGAAGGCTTGGCTGACAACCAGAGCATGGGCTTGTGACAGGTCTCCAGTGTTCCTCCTTCCCCATCCCATCCCATCCCATCCCATCCCATCCCATCCCATCCCATCCCATCTCATCCCATCCCATCCCATCCCATCCCCCAGTCCCAATATTGTGTTCTAGAATTGTCTCCCTGTCCTGGGAAAACCAGAGCAGAGGGACTGTTTGAAGGACAGAGCTTGGTGAGTTGAGGAGTAGCAAGTACTGTGCACATTTTGGGGTACATGTGGCATACATTTAACCTACAGTCCCCATTCTACCCCCAGCACCCCAAGAAAGTGTCCTAGTTGACTGTCCCAGCCCGGGCATGTCACAGCATCTTACTGTACCTGCCTCTTCTCCCTGTCTGTGGGTCTGGCTTCTCCTTCTCTGAGGGCATATCACCCCAGAGGCCATGTGCCACATGTCTAGTGGGCACCGTGTGTGGGCCTTGCCTACTATGGAGAGGCAACAGCTAAGGATACCACTGTCCACCTGACTGCCCTTCTCAAGGCCATCCCTTTGTAGTCTCCTGGATGCAGCTATGTTCGGGGGTCAGAGGCAGTCAGAAGACAGAGGCTGCTGGTTGGCTCCCAGCCTGTGTGTCCTGTGCATTTGCATCCTGTTGGGAGACTGGGTAACCACTGGGGGCTGCTGCTGGCCAGATAATGATGCTTTTGTTGCCACCACTGCTCTGTGGGTCTGTGCTTGGGAGGGCAGCGCTGCCTGCCCCACCTCCATGCCTACCAGGGAGACAGTGGTGGTGTTTAACCACTCGGCTGTCTGTTCTGTCTTTTGCTGAAGCATCTGGAGGCACCAGGAAACTGCTGGTTTGTTTTGGTGACAGAGTGCTTTTCAAAATGCCATGCTTCCTTCTATCCCCAGCCTGGTGACAGCTGTGCCCTGGGTCAGAGTGGCGTGAGGTCCATTTGGGTTGTTTTCTGTCCAGTGTTGGTAGTATCTGGACTTTTTGAGACCCTCCTGCAATTATGTGCCAGACAGCTTTAGTTGGCTGTGTTGGAATCCCCCCTCCCTCCAGTTTCCAGCTGTTCCTCTGCTGCTGTGTGCACAGACCCACGGTGAGTGTAGGTGCTACTAGGGCAGCTTGGTGACTTTGCAGTTTGTGTGCCTTTGCCCAGTATTCCATATGCAGAAGGTCCTTGCTGTCTTCCTGCGGAGGAGGAGGCCCCCAGTAGGAACTGCTACAAGCCTAGAGCCAGCGGAATTCAGCTCTGAAAAGGATGCTAGGGGTCTGGCAGCTAATTGTGAGCACATCCATCCCATAATGTCATTGTCCCTGGGAGTCACATAAGATTACTGGTTTGGGCTCAGTTTCTCCAAGAGGTCCACATGACTGGCCTTAGGCTCTGGCTTTGGTACCTCTGAATGTGCCATATGCTCTTTCCAAAGCCATGGGCTTCTCAGTGCTGCTTCTTGGTGTGACCACCAGGCAGAAGTGATGGCTAGAGCCAGCCTGAGCTACACTTTGAAGGCGTGTCCTTATTTTGTATGCAAGTACTTCTGTGCACCACAGTGTGTTTTGTGGAGGCCAGAGGAGGGTGTTGGGTCCCCAGAACTGGAGTTGGAGGTGGTTGTGAACTGCCTGATGTGGCTACTGTTACAGATAACATGCCTTCCCCGTGAGGAGTCCCTCCACACACTTAAGAGTTAGTGGAGGGGGCTGGAGAGATGGCTCAGAGGTTAAGAGCATTGCCTGCTCTTCCAAAGGTCCTGAGTTCAATTTCCGGCAACTACATGGTGGCTCACAACCATCTGTAATGGGGTCTGGTGCCCTCTTCTGGCCTGCAGACAGAATATTGTATACATAACTAACCCAGAAATATGCATAAAAAAAAGAAAGCAAAGGGCCCGTAAAGAGCCTGGACCTCTTCATAAAAAAAAAAAAAAAAAGAGTTAGTGGAGGGACTGGCTCTTTACCAGAACTTCTCCTGCTGTGGCTACTGCTCGAAGAGCCGCCTACTAACCTACACCTCAGACTCATGCATTCCACTTACATCCATCATCCTTAGTCTCCCTCAGGGCCTGGCCCAGGTCAGACTTTGAACAATAAACAGGAGACGCAAGTCTGAGCATTTGGGTAGATGGGGGATTCTCACAGCAAAGATAGTGCCAGAAGTATTTCTTAAGTACACCATGTTACTTGGGTCATCCTGCCTACCTGTGGAATTAGGCTTTTCTTCAGAAGAAAGAACAAGGGGTTTTGGGGAGGCCAGGACATGGCATTGGCTGTGGCTGTGTTGCCCCTTGAGCTGTCTGTAGAGCTGTGTTCCTGCTCAGTCCTTGCAGCCTGGCACAGGGTCTGCTTAACCTAACAGGCCTGGCTGCTACTCCTCATTTCTGCCTGCCAGGAGTGTCCACCTCCCATTACCTGTGCATCAGTGGCAGTAGTGTATTGGCTTTGTTGCCCAGGGCAACAGGTGGTCACCTCCTGCTGTTGACTGGAATAGGCAATCAGCCCACTCCTGTTTGTTTTATGGGTGTTGTTTGTTGTTGTCACTTGGTTTTGGAACGAAGAGCTTCTGTGCCAGCTGAGCATCTAGTACCAAAGCACAACCCTAATCCAAGCTTTTAGTAACTTGCTTGTTTATTTACTTTTATTTTATTTTTTTACTATGTGTAGCTTCCTTTATTTTCTATGAACAGTGAATATTTCGGGTGGTTTTGTTTGTTTGCTTACTTGTTTTGTCTTTTTTCGATATTTTTTGAGCTCTACATTTTTCTCTGCTCCGTTCCCTGCCTCCCCCCACTCCCACTTCAATCATCCCCCAAGGTCCGCATGCTACCAATTTACTCAGGAGGTCTTGTCTTTTTCTAGTTTCTACTTCCCATGTAGATTAGATCTATGTGAGTCTTTCTTAGTATTCTCATTGTTAAATCTTAAATTCTCTGGGATTGAGGTTTGTAGGCTGGCTTTCTAAAACCACCTATGAGTGAGTACATGTGATTATTGTCTTTCTGTGTCTGGGTTACCTCACTCAGTGTTTTTTAGCTTGATACATTTTCCTGCAAAATTCAAGCTGTTGTTATTTTTTTCTGCTGTGTAGTACTCCATTGTGTAAATGTAGCACATTTTCCTTATCCATTCTTCAGTCGAGGGGAATTTAGGTTGTTTCCAGGTTCTGGCTATGACAACCAGAGCTGCTGTGAACATAGCTGAGCACATGTCCTTGTGGCACGATTAAGCATCCTTTGGATATATACCCAGAAGTGGTATTACTGGATCTTCAGGAAGGTTGTTTCCTAATTTTCTGAGAAATCGCCACACTGACATCCAAAGGGGTTGTACCAGCTTGCATTCCCACCAACAATGCAGAAGTGTTCCCTTTTCCCCACAACCTCTCCAGCGTAAGTTGTCCTCAGTGTTTTTGATCTTGGCCATTCTTACAGGTGTAAGATGGAATCTCAGAGTTGTTTGGATTTGCATTTCTCTGATGACTAGGGATGTTGAATATTAAGTGTCTTTCAGCCATTTTAGATTCCTCTGTTGCGAGTTCTCTGTTTAGGTCTGTACTCCATTTTTTTTAATTGGGTTATGTGATCTTTTGGTGTCCAATTTCTTAAGTTCTTTGTATATTATGGAGATCAGATCTCTGTCTGATGTGGGGTTTGTGAAGATCTTTTCCCATCCTGTAATGATGGAGGAAGGTCATTGGTTAAGTAATAAAGAAAGTGCTTGGCCTCATAGGTTAAAACATAGGTGGGAGGAGTAAACAGAACAGAGGGCTGGGAGGAAGAGGAAGTAAGCTCAGAGAGATGCCATGCTCCCCTCTCCCGGGAAGATGCGATAGCTCTGCTCTCTGAGGCACACGCGATGAAGCTCCGACCCAGGACGGACGTAGGCTAGAATCTCCCTGGTAAACCACCTCATGGCCTACAGCAGATTTTTAGAAATGGGCTAGTCCAGGTGCGAGAGTTAGCCTAGAAGAGGCTAGATAGAAATGGGCCAAGCAGTGTTTAAATGAATACAGTTTGTGTGTTGTTATTTCGGGCATAAGCTAGCGGGCGGCTGGGGTGCTGGGGACGCAGCCCTGCCGCTCCTATTGCTACACTGTAAGCTGTCGTTTTGTCTTGTTGACTGTGTCCTTTGCTTTACAGAAGAAGCTTTTCAGTTTCAAGAGGCCCCATTTATTAATTGTTTCTCTCAATGTCTGTGCTGCTGGGGTTCTATTTAGGAAGTGGTTCCCTGTGCCAATGTGTTCAAGTGTACTTCCTTCTTTCTCTACTATAAGGTTCAGTGTGGCTGGCTTTGTGTAGAGGTCTTTGATCCATTTGGACTTGAGTTTTGTGCATGGTGATAGATATGGGTCTATTTTCATTCGTCTACATGTTGGTATCTATGTAGGTGAATACACTTGTTAAATGTGTTTTCTTTTTTCCATTTGATGTTTTTTGCTTCTTTATCAAAGATCAGGTGTTTGAAGATGTGTGGATTGATATCCGGGTCTTCTACTTGGTTCCATTGGTCCTTCTGTCTGTTCTTATGCCAATTCCAGGCTGTTTTCAGTACTGTAGCTCTGTAGTAGAGTTTCAAGTCAGGGATTGTGATGCCTCCAGAAGTTCTTTTATTGCCCAGGATTGTTTTGGTTATCCTGTTTTTTGTTTGTTTTTTTTTTTTTTCTTTTCCAAATGAAGTTGAGTACCATTCTTTCAAGGTCTTTGAAGAATTTTGCTGGGATTTTGATGGGCATTGCATTGAATCTGTAGATTGCTTTTGGTAAGATTGCCATTTTTACTATGTTAATTCTGCCTACCCAAGAGCATGGGAGGTCTTTCTACTTTCTTATGTCTTCTTCAATTTCTTTCTTCAAAGATTTAAAGTTCTTGTCATACAAGTCTTCCACTTGTTTGGTTAGAGTTATTTTATGCTATTTGTAGATATTGTGAAGGGTGTTGGTTTTTTTGATTTCTTCCCCAGCCCTTTTATCATCTATGTACAGCAGGGCTACTGATTTTTTTGGGGGTTAATCTTATATCCTGCTACATTGCTGAAAGTGTTTATGAGGTTCTGGTAGAATTTTTGGGATCACTTATGTAAACTATCATGTCATCAGCAAACAGTGAGAGTTTGACTTCTTTTCCAATTTGTATCCCCTTGATCTCCCTTTGGTGTCTTATTGCTCTAGCTAGGACCTTAAGAACTATATTGAATAGGTATGGAGAGAGTGGACAACCTTGTCTTGTTCCTGATTTCAGTGGAAACCCTGGGAGTTTCTCTCCATTTAGTTTGATGTTGGTTGTTGGCTTGCTGTATATTGCCTTAATTATGTTTAGATATGTTCCTTGTATCCCTGCTCTCTCCAAAGACCTTTATCATGAAGAGATGTTGTATTTTGTCAAACGCTTTTTCGTCATCTAATGAGATGATCATGTGGTTTTTATTTTTCAGTTTGTTTATATGGTGGATTACGTTGACAGATTTTCGTATGTTGAGCTATCCCTGCTTCTGTGGGATGAAGCTGACTTGGTCATGGTGGATGATGTTCTGATGTGTTCTTAGATTCGATTTGCCAGTATTTTATTTAGAATTTTTGCATCAATGTTCATGAGTGAGATTGGTCTGTAATACTCTTTCTTAGTATTGTCTTTCTATGGTTTGGGTATTGGGTAATTGTGGCCTCATAAAAAGAGTTTGGCAGTGTTCCTTCTGTTTCTATTGTGTGGAATAATTTGAGGAGTATTGGTATTAGTTCTTTAAAGTCCTGTAGAATTCTGAGCTGAAACCATCTGGTCCTGGGTTTTGGTTTTGGTTTTTTTTTTTTGTTGTTTTTTGTTTTTCTCGGTTGGGAGACTTGATGACTGTTTCTATTTCTTCATCACTTATAGGTCTGTTTAATTTGCTTATGTGGTCTTGATTTAATTTTGGTAAGTGATATTTATTCAGAAAGTTGTCCATTTCCTTTAAGTTTTCGAATTTTGTGGAGTACAGTTTTTCAAAATATGATCTGATGATCCTCTGTATTTCTCCGTGTCTGTTGTTATGTCTCCCTTTTCGTTTCTGATTTTGTTAATTTGGATATTCTCTCTCTGCCTTTTGGTTAGTTTGGATAAAGGTTTGTCTATTTTGTTGATTTTTCTGGAAGAACCCACTCTTTGTCTCATTGATTCTTTGTATTGTTTTCTTTGTTTCTGTTTTGTTGATTTCAGCTCTCAAGTTGGTTATTTACTGTTGTCTAGTTCTCTTAGGTGAGTTTGCTTCTTTTTGTTCTAAAGTTTTCAAGTGTTCTGTTAATTCACTAGTGTGGGATTTTTTTCAGCTTCTTTTTTTTAATATTTTATTTTATTTTATTATGTATACAATATTCTGTCTGCCTGCAGGCCAGAAGAGGGCACCAGACCTCATTCCAGATGGTTGTGAGCCACCATGTGGTTGCTGGGAATTGAACTCAGGACCTTTGGAAGAGCAGGCAGTGCTCTTAACCTCTGAGCCATCTCTCCAGCCCCTTTTTTCAGCTTCTTTATGTAGGCATTTAGTGCTATGAACTTGCCTCTTAGCACTGCTTTCACTGTGTCCCATAAATTTGGGTATGTTGTGTGGTCATTTTCATTGAATTTAAGGAAGTCTTTAATTTCCCCCTTTATTTCTTCCTTGACTCATGATTCAGGTGAGTATTGTTTAATTTCCATGTGTTTGTGGGTTTTCTGGAATTGGTATTGCTGTTGACTTCTAGTTTTAAACCATGGTGATCAGATAAAAGGTACATTGGGTTATCCCAATTTTTTTTTTTTTGTATTTGTTGAGGTTTGTTTAGTTACTGAGTATGTGGTCAATTTTTGTGAAGGTTCCATGAGGTGCTGAGAAGAAGGTATATTCTTGTTGTAATAAGGGGCTATGTTCCTGGCACCCGGCCGCCCGCACAGCTAGCTTTATACCTGAAATAATTACATGGAAACTGTGTTCTTTTAAACACTGCTTGGCCCATTAGTTTTAACCTCTTATTGGCTAGCTCTTACATATTGATCTAACCCATTTCTAATATTCTGTGTAGCACCACGAGCTGGCTTACCAGGAAATATCTTAACCTGCGTCTGTCTGGAGTGGGAGAATCATGGTGACTGCCTGACTCAGCTTCCTTCTCCCAGCATTCTGTTCAGTCTACTCCACCTACCTAATTTTCTGTCCTATCAGGCCAAGCAGTTTTCTTTATTAGTTAACCAATGAAAGCAACAGATAAGACATAAGACCCACCTCCATCATATTCTTTTCTGTTTGGATGGAATACTCTATAGATGTCTGTTAAGTCCATTTGAGTCATAACATCTGTTAGTCCTCTTATTTCTCTGTTCATTTTTTGTCTGATTGACCTGTCCAGTGGTGAGAGGGGTGTGTTGAAGTCTCCCACTATTAGTGTGTGGGGTTTAATGTATGATTTAAGCTTTAGAAGTGTTTCTTTGACATATGAGGGTGCCTTTGTATTTGGGGCATAGATGTTCAGTATTGAAATTTCCTCTTGATGGATTTTTCCTGTGACTAATATGAAATGACCGTCTTTGTCTCTTTTAACAGATTTTATCTTGAAGTCTATTTTGTTAGATATTAGGATAGCTAAACCTGCTTGTTTCTTAGGTCCATTTGATTGGCATATTTTTCCCAACCTTTTACTCTGAGACAATGTCTGTCTTTGAGGTTGAGATGTGTTTCTTGTATGCAGAAGAGGGATGGATTCTGTTTTCGTATCCAATCTGTTAGCCTGTGCCTTTTTATGGGTGAGTTGAGTCCATTTACATTAAGGGATGTTAATGACCAGTGGTTGCTATCTCCTTTTAATTTAGTTTTCATCGTTGGTGATGTTAATTTGTGCATTTTTTCTTCTTTGGGATTTTCTGTAATGAGATCACCAATTGTCTGTGTCTTTGTTGGTGTAGCCATCTTCCTTGAGTTGGAGTTTTTCTTCTAGTATTTTGTGTAGGGCTGGGTTTGTGGTTAGGTATTGGTGATATCTAGATTTGTCTTGGAATATCTTGTTTTGTCCTTCTATGGTGATCGACAGTTTTGCTTTGTATAGTAGTCTGGGCTGGCATCCATGCTCTCAATGTATGCCTAATGCTTGACTTTCTGGCTTTCATTGTCTCCACTGAGAAGTCAGGTGTAATTCTGATAGATCTACCTTTATGTGTTACTTGGCCTTCTTCCTTTGCAGCTCTTAATATTCTTTCTTTACTCTGTATGTTTAGTGTTTTGATTATTATGTGGTGAGAGGACTTTTTTGGGGTCCAGTCTGTTTGGTGTTCTGTAAGCTTCTTGTATCTTCATAGATATATCTTTCTTTAGGTAGGGAAAGTTTTCTTCTATGATTTTGTTAAATAAATTTTCTGTGCCTTTGAGTTGAACTTCTTTCGTCTCTTTCTATACCTAGTATTCTAAGATTTGGCCTTTTCATGGTGTCTCATATTTCATGGATATTTTGGGTTAAGCTTTTGTTAGATTTAATGTTTTCTTTAACTGATGAGTCTATTTCCTCTTTGTTCTCTTCAGCGCTTGAGATTCTCTCTTCCATCTCTTGTATTCTGCTGTTCATGTTGCATTTAATGTTCCTGATCTTTTTCTCATGGTTTCTTTTTCTATAATTCTTTTTTTTTTTTTTTTTTTTGATTTTCGAGACAGGGTTTCTCTGTAGCTTTTGGTTCCTGTCCTGGAACTAGCTCTTGTAGTCCAGGCTGGCCTTGAACTCACAGAGATCCGCCTGCCTCTGCCTCCCAATTGCTGGGATTAAAGGTTTCTATAATTCTTTCGGCTTGTGTTTTCTTTATTGTTTCTATCTCAGTTTTCAAGTCCTGAATAGTTTATTTTATATGTTTGAGTTCTTTTTCTTGGTTTTCTTTAAGTGATTTGCTGATATCTTTCAGTTTTTGTTTGTCTCTGCCTCAATTTCTATAAGGGAATTTGTCGTTTCATCTTTAAGAATTTAAACCTTGAAGTTATATTTCAGGTCATTGCTTCTGGTTCATTTATATTTGGTTGTTCAGGTCTTGCTATTGTAGGGTCTTTAGGTTTTACTGGTATTGTGTTTTTCTTTGTGGTGTAGCGTGTGATGTTACCTTTTCTACTCATCTTTTCCTCTAATAGGTGTGGTTGGGGCTGACTGAGATTCTGTTGAATAATCTTCTAGGTGCCAGTGAATCCAAAGCTCAGATGGTTGTTCCTCGTGGCACAATCAGTGCCACAGTTCTAGTTACTCCGTTAGTTACTCCTGTTCCTGCAGATAGCTTAGTGCTCCTGTGCTTGACTCTGTTCTTTGGAGTTTGCTGTCTCAGGCCTATTTTGACCTATGTTGCTGGCTTTGATCTGTTCCTGTAAAATGTGGTCTGGATTCCTTCCTGCAGAAGTCCCTGTCTTGAAGTTGAACCTGTTCTGGTAGAGATCGCTGACTGCTGGGTCAATCCTGGTCTGCCAGTGTCCCAGGACTGGATTTGCTCCTGGCTTCTGCTCCTGGTGGAGCTTGTTTCCTCTGGCTCTCTCTGTCCTAGGAGTCTCCACTCTATTCCACTCTGTGGAATTTGTTGCCCAAGGTGGAGTTCCTTGCCTCAGGGCAACTTTCACCTGTAAATCCTGATCTGGATTCCCTCCTTCAGAAGTCCCTGGGTTGGAGTTGGACCTGAATAGGTTTCTGGTTCCAAGTCTACTGCCTGGGAGTCCCAGGCTTGGGTGTGCCCAGACCCGCAGAGGACCTGCTTACTTCCTCAGAGGTCCCAGACTCAGGCTCGGACCCTCAGGGGTTCCATGTTCCTGCCTATTCCCTTTGATGTCCCAGACCAATGCCTTAACCCACAGAGGTCCTGGCTCAAGCCTACTCTCTCTGAGGTCCCAGACTCACGGCTGACCTCGCCGAGATCTCTGGTTCCTGCCTATTCCCTGGGAGGACCCAGGTTCACTCATGCCCAGGCTGACAGAGGTCCTGACTCAGGCCTAATTCCTGGGTCTAGACTCATGCCTAGACCCCCGGGGTGTTGGTTTAGGTCTTCTTACTTCAAGGTCCCAGATTCCCTCAGACACTCTGGCTCACTTGCTCAGTGGTCACTCCCCTGTACCTGTTCCAGTGGAGATTGCTGACTCTGGATCTGGTCGCTGGCTAAATCCTGTTCTGCCCATGTCCCACGACCAAACCCGCTCCTGACCTCTGCTCCTGGTGCTCCCTCTGTCCCAGGCAGCCAGCTCAGTCCCACTCCGGCTCCAGCAGAGATCGCAGACTCTGAGTCCAACTTGTTTATTTAGTAATTAATAATTACTACTTTTGTTTAGAGACAGGGCCTTCCTTCACTTTATAGTCTTGGCTGGCCTAGAACTTGATATTTTGAGCAGGCTGTTCTGAACTCACAGAGATCTGCTTGCTTCTGCCTCCTCCCCCAGGTGCTGGGATAAAGGTGTGCACCACACACCTGGTTTATTGTATTTGAGAGTAGAAATCTCATGCTTGGGCAGCGATGGCCCAGCAGTTAACATTGGCCACTCTTGCGGAGACATGGATTTAGTTCTCAGTGCTCACATGGAGATTCACAATCATCTGTACTATGTTCTTTTCTGGCCTCTGGGTTCATGGTACACATGTTATATGCAAGTCGACACACATGAAAAATAAAAATGAAACCTTTAAAGAAAGAATCTCATTGCCAGGCAGTGTGGGACACACCTTTAATCCCAGGACTCAGGAGGCAGAGACAGGATCTCTTTGAGTTTGAGACCAGCCTGGTCTATAGAGTGAGTTCCAGGACAGCCAGAGCTACACAGGAAAACCCTGTCTCAAAAAAACAAAACAGCAAAAGTCTCATGGTCTGCTGACTGAGCTGAGTGGTCTGTCTTTATTTTTCTTTCTTTTTTTTTTTTTTCATTTATTTTGTAGTTTATTTTAAGTGTGTGTTTTGCCTACTTGCATCCAAGGAGGTCAGAAAAGGTGTCAGGTCCCCTGGAACTGGAAGTTTATACAGTTGTGAGTTGCCGTGAGGGTGCTGAGAGTTGAACCTAGGACTTCTGGAAAAGTAGGCTGAGTCTCTCCAGCCCTGTGGTCATTACTTTTAATACAGAATCTCTTGTAGCCCAAGGGGTCTTTGAACTCACTGTGTAACCCGGGCTAACGTTGAGCTCTTTAACTGATCTTCCTGAGTGGGAATGTGTTGTGGGAGCTGGGAGTGGAACCCAGGGCCTTCCACGTGTGAGGCCAGTGCTCTGTGATGAGCCACAGCCCGGTTTTTTATTTTATTTTGAGACAGTCTTGTGCTGTAACCTAGGCTGGAATTCAAGCTCTAAGTGCTGGGGTAACAGTTGTGCACTCCCACAGACTCCAGACCTTTGATACCTGAAGACTCATACCAGACTGGCATCACATGATCCTCTTGCTCTCCTCTGCCCCATGCCTTGGGGATGCTGTTTGTGGGGCTTTGTGTGTATCTGAGGGAGCTGCTTCTCTTTCTCTGTGCTTGTTGTGTAGCAGGTGATAGGCTGCCGCTCTCGGTGGTGTCCTCTGGCAGCACCTCTAGTGGTAGCTCTCGGAAGTCAGTGCCACTCAGGCCCATCACTGGCTTTGGACATTTGGTGCTTTGGACAAGCTGTCCCCTGCAGCTGTGCCTACTGTTCGCATAGCACCTGGACCATATGATACTTTAGTGTGGCTGTCCCTGAGGAATACAGGGGCCAGAAGACGGTGGCAGGCTGGTGTGATAGGGCTCAGTACTAGAAACAGGTGGAACCTTCCTTGTCTTTGCCCTGGCCCCCAAGAGCCCACTGTGCGCCTTCCATGTGACTCCAGTAGCTGGCTCCCACTTTCCCAGAGAGGTGTTAAATCTTACTCTAAGAGTAGCAGTAGGTGCTGGCAGTGGCCATTATGCTTCTGGGAAGACCTTGCCCAGGAAATTGTTGTCGTCCCTTGATGATGCTCAGATCTGAGCATGAAGTGACCTTGTGTAGAGAAGCTTTGTAAACTCTTCCTGCCCCTCTGGGCCAGAGTCTCATTATATAGCCAAGGCTGGCCCAGATCTCCTGGTCCTCCTGCCTCTGCCTGCGAGTGCTGAGATTACAGGCTTATGCCACCACACCTGGCCTTAGGGAGTGTGATGGAGCTGTTTCCTTCCACAGGGTTCTGTGTTTGTTGTATTTTCTTTTGATGGGGGTCATGTTTCAAAGTAGCACCCATGCCACATCTAATGATACAGTCCTACGTCCCAGCCACCCAGGAGGTTGAAACAAGAAGGCCTCTGGAGCATAGGACTCAAGGTGACCAGGCATCACAGCAGGACCTTGACTCAAGTCCCAGCACAGCTCTGTGGGCAGGTCACATCCTCGACATTGCCTTTGTTTCTGCAGTCAGCCACAGGCGTTTCCGTTACAGCTGAGAACCAGCTGGCGGGCAGTGCTGTGTGGGGCTTGGGCCCTGGGCCACTGTGGCAGGGCATCACCTGTGATTAAGAGTTGGCCACAGATGCTTGGCCTAGATGCCCTCAGAGTCCCCAGATCTACCTCCAAAGCTGCCAGGCATTAGCTTTTGCATTCCTTGGCCCTTGCCAAATAAGCCCACACCCAGGATGTATGGGATGAGCTTGGGAAAACCAGAGGCCAAAGAATCTGTGGATGTCCTGGCCCCTCTTCCCTGTCCTGTCCTGTCCTGTCCTGTCCATTGACAGCATTTTAATGTTTAGCTGGAGTGGCAGGATCCTCGGGATTTAATCTCTAATAGCATGTCTCCTTCCTTGTGCCAAGAGAGGGGTCTCCTCATGCTGGGCCCACCATTGTTCTAAAAAGGAGGCCAGACCCTACCTACCCAAGAGCCCTATTCATGGGAAGGCCGAGGTAGGGACAGGGACCCTCCCCTTCCCCACAGTGTGGCCTTTGTGTACATTGAAGGAAAATTGTCTTTTTTGCCCCCCAGTCCTCCACAGAGCTCAAAGACTTGCCGGAGTCGGGAGAGGAGCCTCGGGGGGAGGCGGAGGCGCCCCGCCCTGATGTGGGGCACCCCAAATCTGCTGGGGAGTATGCCTTAGATCCTCCTGCCCCTGCTAGCGCTTCCACCAGCTCTCCTCCGCCCCCTACTCCTGCAGCCCAGCCTCCTTGTGTGCGAGAACTGGCAGGGGTAAGTGTCCACAGCCCAACCAGGTCCCAAGGCCCTGTTCCGTTAGCCCTTAAGCCACCCGAAGCAGCTGGGACTTATTTGGCCCATTTTAGTTATGCCACTGACCAGACAGGGACTGAGCTCACTCTTGACTATAGCACAGTGAGAAATGGGAGATCGGAGGAGCCCTGAGAGGAGCTGGACAGCACTATTACCTTTCCAGGTTACTCCTTGTCCCTTTGACCACCTCCCACTTCTCGTGAATCTGAGTGTTCAGGTTTAAGGTCTTAGGAATCTAGAGGCTCTGGAAACTCTGAGCTTGGGCTGCAGTGAAGCAGGAGGAGAGAAGCCCCATCCATCCTTCGAGCACACGTGCAAGACGTGGGTGGATGGGTAACTTACACCTTCGTGGCTGAAGTGACTGCTTTGAAAGACAGTGAGAGCTGGGGAGGTGACTCAGTAGATAGGAGCATTTACTGTCAAACCAGGATGACCTGAGTTCACATTGCAGCACCCATATCAATAGCCAGACATGACTGCCTGTGCTTTAAAACCCCCAGCATTCTGGGAAAAAGGGTGAGACAGAGGATCTTGAAACTCAGTGAATGGCCAGCCTAGCCCAAAACGGTGAACTTCAGGTTCAGCGAGAGATTGTTTTAAAAATAAGTTGGAGAGGGCTGGAGAGATGGCTCAGCTGTTAAGAGCATTGCCTGCTCTTTCAAAGGTCCTCAGTTCAATTCCCAGCAACCACATAGTGGCTCACAACCATCTGTAATGAGGTCTGGTGCATACACACAGACAGGATATTGTATACATAATAAATACATAAATATATAAATAAATATTTAAAAAATAAGTTGGAGAGCGCACACCAACTGTCCTAAACTGGTCTCCACATGCAGGCACACTCCAAGTTAGATAAGAAGAGGCTAGAACTGTCACTAAGTCACCAGGTGTGCGATAACAGCAGGCCTGAGTGGTCCCCATCTTCATGCCAGCTGTGACCCCCCAGGCCCAGATCATGCTGGGAGAAGGTTTGACTAGGGTGAAGCTGTGATCCTGCCCTGTCATTTGAGGAGTCAGGGTGTGAGGGAAAAGGAGCAAGATTTACAGTGTGCACAGGTGAGGAGGGAAGAGTCCTCTGTGATGCAGAAGAGGGGTGACAACAGAAGCCACATGAATTGGAGTGCTCCACTTTTACTCTGGATAGAACCCCCTTGGGAACTGTACAGAAGGCTCTGGTCTGTGCAGTCTCTGGCTGAGGAGAGCAGCCTGGCTTTGCAGCCACCCCAGAACCCTTATGACAGCGGCTGCTCTGCAGAGAGAGGTGCCTTGTATGGCAACCTGGACTCACAGAGCCTGGCTTCTTGATTCTCACGGGCTGCAAACTTGAGCAACATAGCCCCCAAGTGATCCAGGGAAAGGGGCCTCCAGATAAGGGGAGCAGGAGGTACCTCCTCCCCCAAGTGATCACAACTTCACAGTGCCTGGTGCAGCACTGTCATACCACTTGGTGACAGCGCTGAGCCACCAGGCCAGTGTAGCTTCAGTGGGGAAGCTGGGCTGGCTGCCAAGGGTGTCTCGTGGCTGACACATTGCATACTGTAATTTCGGTCAGTTGGGCTGTAAATCCAGTTGGGTGGAACCTGAACCTGGGGATACCAGGCTGAGTTCACCAGCCTCTGTACAGAGCCGGCTTTCATCTTGCTGTGCTCTAAGTCTCAGTTGAGAGAGCCACTTGGTTACCCAGAGGGCTCCTTCACTTCTCTAGTCTGTCTGCAGTCCATGCCATGCTTCCTGGGTGTGTAGGGTGAGGGTGAGCCTATGGGATGAGCAGTTGTCATCCTATGGGTGTGAGCAGCACCCACGTGTACTTAACTCTAGAACATCAGCCTTGGGGACAGCTTTTTGTGGTCTTGAGGGTGACCTCGTGTGTGTCTGTATGTGTATGTTTAAGTTATATATAATTATACACACATATGTGCACACGCTTTTAAAATGCTGTATACATGTGTGGGCCAGAGGTACATGTGAGTTCTGTGCTCAGATGGCAGAGGCTGGGTGTCCCTGGACCTGGGGCATGTGGGTGCTGGGAACTGGACCCCATCCTGTAGAAGACTAGTGAGTGCTCTTGACCACTGAGCCATCTCTCCAACACTGAGGGTGGCATCTCTAATGTGTCGGGTCAGCTGGCCACCTCCACAGCAGCCACAGTGGCTTGTGTGTGCTGCTCATCTGCGCCTGTTTGCCAGCACCAGCTAGGTTCATGCTCTTTCTCAGCAGGGTCTCAGGTAGCTCAGGCTGGCTGTGGACTCCTGTTTTTCCTGCCACTGCCTTCCACCTCCTGCTTCTGTGGCTCCTGAATCCCTGCTGGCAAAACTGAACAGGTCCCAGATGCAGTGAGCATTACTCTGCGCCTCTTTGCCCATGTGAGGTGGTACGGGAAACAGTTGGATGCTTGCCTGGCCTTCCTCCTTGGCTCCCTGGTTAGTGAGGCAGATGCCTCGTCCAACCTGTGTCATCCTGGAGCCCTTGTCCTGGGCTGTTTCCTCCCCTCCGGAAACTCCCATCCCCACATGCACCCTCGGTGATGTCTCAGATGGATCCCTTGATGGAGCTGAGCAGCCGCAAAGTGGCCATGACATGTGAGGATGTTAAGGGCTGTGTTTTCAACTGTCCACAGCTGTCCCAGGTGTGTGTCTGTGATGCAAGGCCTTCACCACTCACCAGTGCCCGCAGAGTCCCCAGGGTGACTCACCCTTGCAGTTTGAGCATGGATACAGCAAGGTAGCAAAGAGCGTTCTCAAGGCGTCCCAGAGAGCAAGAGTAGGCTTTAGGGCTCACATACAGTATGGCTCCCAATATGTTCTAGGTTGTAGGCCCTTGCTGGTTCTCTGAGGTACAGAGTTCACTGGGCAGGTTCCCAGCAAACGTCTGTTGTGTGGCCAGGTGCCAGTCTGGGCTGCACTTGGGGTCCAGTGGGATAGTACCCCAGGTCAGGGTCTGTGTCCTACAGGGGTGGTGTGAGCATGAAATTTGCTGTGAGGTTGGTGCCCTCCTGGGGGCAAGTGGTGGACTCACATGATCAGGCCCCGAGCTACTCCTTTTCTCATACCTTATCACGTGACCCCAAGTTCTGCAGAGCCACTGAGCCCTCAGCTCAGCACGCTTTTCCTGATATCCTCTGCAGCCCCCAAAGATCTGACATCATATGGAAGGCGGAGCCTGGGTTAGTTCTGGTGATGGACTCTTAGGGTAGGGGTAGGGAGCCAGTACTTCCTAGGGATCATTGTCCCTGTCTTATGAGTGAGAACTGGGAAGGAGAGGTGGTCTTGCTTCTCTGACACAGACCCGAGCTATCAGCTCATGCTGAGGAAAGCTCCCAGGTCTGTTAGAGATTTTGCTGTGTGGCACTGAGTAAGTGTTCACCCTCTCTGGGCTTGCTGCTCCAGACTCCAGCACCCTGCCTGTTTGCGCAGTTCCTGGACCTAGCCAGTGTTTACATTGTTACAGGATTATAAGCAAAAGGGAGCAGATGCAGCCTGTGAGCCAAAAGCGCTGGCTTTCTGGCCCTTTATGGGAAAAAACGGGCCAGGGCCCGCTCTGCGGGAGGGTCTCTGCTGGCGCTCACCGTCTTTGGGTTTATTGATTGCTTCGGTCGTTGGAGCATTCTCCTGTGTCGTCTCATTTAACCCTCGGAAACTTGTTGGAGCCAGCACCCCCCTTTTGGCTCAGTTTGGGCCCGGGGCATTTGGGGACCATAGGGAAATGGGACTTGTGCCTTCCTAAATGGCCAGGATCTGCCAAGGGTGCCTGTCCACCACTGGCCTTTGCTTCTGTCTGCAGGGTCTGAAGGGCGACGTAGTGGACCCAAGAGAGAACTGTGTTGGGCAGGAGCTGGGGAAGGCCCCTGGCAGCCTGGCACAGCCTTGAAGCACTTTGGCCCAGACATCAGAGTTTGCTTGTACTGGAACCAACAGCCCCTGAAGCAAGCATGCACATGTGCTGTAGAATGTTCCAGGGCAAGGATGGGAGCCAGTATGCTTTTGTGCCTAGGCGTTCACATGAAACTTGTGTGGGATGTACCAAGGGCCATGCTAATGCTCATAGCGGGCCAGGGTGGGTTGTACTGGAGGGGGACCATGTGTGGAGCGTCCTTAGGGTAGGCCACAGGGAGTTGCAGGCACAGTCTGGGACACAAGGAGCCTCTCACCACTTCTATGCTCTCTTTGCAGAGGTCTGCTGGCAGCTCTAGCCCAGAAGCTGGAGAAGGTAAGGTAAACTCTCTAGAACATTCGACCGCCCTGGAGCCAAACCAGAATGTTCCCTGACCCTGCCCACTCTGTGTCTAGATTCTGACCGTGAGGATGGAAACTACTGCCCTCCTGTCAAGCGCGAGCGGACATCCTCTCTAACTCACTCAGGTGAGTGACCCCCTTGTGGGCCAGGGAGGGCCTGCCCCTGGGGCCCATCTGGGCTGAAGGAAGCTGACACAGTTGCCCTAAGGTGGAGTTGGGAGGTTCCTTGTCAAACCCTGTGGGGACACCAACCATGAATGTCACTGCCTCTGCAAGGACATGGTCGTTGCTGTGGACTGGAGGGGACGGTATCCCCACCCATCAGGTATCATGTGTACACTCAGGCGGAGCTAGGGGCTGTCACTTGTGCTCTCAACTGCGGCACATGGTGAGGCCAAGGGGGCAGCATCCACATGAATGCCAGCCTCTGGCTCCCAACCAGTGTGGGAAAGAGGCTGATCTAGGCGCAGAGACTCTGGAAATGCTCTGTTGGAGGCTGGCAAAGCCCAGCAGCCCGCTTACCCATAGACACTCTTGGATCTGATGACTGCTGCCCTCCAGGGTGTGGTCTGGTGGCAGGGCCTGAGTCTCCATCTGTGCTGTGAGGGGTGTCACCTGGACCACATATGTATATATGTCCATCTCCTGTGCAAACACAGCTGGAAGATGTGGTCTGTGAACACTGCTTTCCCCTTCAGCTGACAGACCTGGGTCCTCTAAAACAACACAGCTCTTTGCTAGAACTTAACCCAATCAGAGAGTCTTTTTTATTATTATTATTATTAATTTTTTTTCATTTATTTTTACTAACCAGTGTCTCCTTCATCCTCTCTTCCTGTTCCCTCCTTCTACCTCCCATCAATCCCTCCTATCTACTCCTCCTCTGATCAGAAAGGGGCAGTCCTCCCATTAACAAAGCCTGTCATATCTTGTTGAGGCAGTACCAAGCTCTTTCCCCTACATCAAGGCAGGGTGAAGCATCCCTGCATGAGGGATAGGTTCCAAGAAGCCAGCTCATGTGACAGGGACAGGTCCTGATCCCACTGCTAGGAGCCCCATTAACAGACCAGGCTACACACCTGTCATCTCTATGCAGAGGGCATAGGTTGGTCCCATATAGGCTCCTTAACTGTCGCTCCAGAGTCCATGAGCTGTCTCTCTGTGAGTTCAAGGCCAGCCTGGTCTACAAGAGCTATTTCCAGGACAGGCACCAAAGCTACAGAGAAACCTTGTCTCAAAACAAACAAACAAACAAAAAAACCAACCCCTCCTCCTTCCTTTCTTCAGCTGAGCTCCCGGAGCTTGACTCAGTGCTTGGCTGTGGATCTCTGCATCTGCTTCCATCAGTTAGTGGATGAAGGCTCTCCCTTGACAGTCAGGGTGGTCGCTGGTATGACTACAGGAGAAGGCCAGTTCAAGCACCCTCTCCGCTATTGCTAGGAGTCTTAGTTGGGGTCATCCTTGTGGATTCCTGGGAATTTCCCTGGTACCAGGTTTCTCTCTAATCCCAAAATGGCCCCCTCTGTCAAGATATTTCTTTGCATTACTCTTCCCCCATCCCAACCCCAACTCCACCGACCTAATCCTTCCCCCTCCCATTGTCTGCCCTCCCTTTCCCCACTACCAGTTTACCCAGGAGATCTTTTTTATTTCTTCTTCCCAGGGAAATCCATGTGTCTCTCTTAGGGTCCTCTTTTACCTACCTTCTCTGGGGCTGTGGATTGTAGCCTGGTTATCTTTTGCTTTACATCTAATATCCACTTACGAGTACATACCATGTTTGTCTTTCTGGGGCTGGTTTACCTCACTCAGGATAATTTTTTTTTTCTAGATCCATCCATTTGCCTGAAAATTCATGATGTCATTGTTTTTTACCGCTGAGTAGTACTCCATTGTGTAATTGTACTACATTTTCTTTATCTATTCTTTGGTTGAGGGGTATCTAGGTTATTTTCAGGGTCTGGTTATTACGAATAATGCTGCTTTGAACATAGTTGAGCACATGTTCTTGTGGTGTGATTGAGCATCCTTTGGGGGTGTGTCTGTGTGTGTGTATGTGTATAACCACACACACACACACACACACACGATTGCTATAGCTGGGTCTTGAGGTACATTGATTGCCAGTTTTCTGAGAAACCACCATACTGATTTCCAAAGAGGCTGTAAAAGTTTGCAACCTCCCCCCACCCCCCCAGCAGTGGAGGAGTGTTCCCCTTACTCCGCATCCTCTCCAACATAGGCTGTCGTTAGCATTTTTGATCTTATCCATTCTGATAGGTGTAAGATGGAATCTCAGAGTCATTTTGGTTTGCAGTTCCTGATGGCTAAGGATGTTGAACAATTCCTTAAGTGTATCTCGGCCATTAAGATTCTTCTGTTGAGAAGTCTCTGTTCAGATTTGTACCCCATTTTTTAATTGGAGTATTTGGCATTTTGATGTCTAGTTTCTTAAGTTCTTCATATATCTTGGAGATCAGCCTTCTGTCAGATGTGAGTGATTGAAGATCTTTCCCATTCTCTGGGCTGCCGTTTTGAGTTGTTGACAGTGTCCTTCTCAGTTTCAGGAGGTTCCGTTTATTAGTTGTTGATCCCAGTGTCTTCTACTGGTGTTATAGTCAGGAAGTTGTCTCCTGTGCCTATGTGTTCAAGTGTACTTACCACTTTTTCTTCTATCAGGTTCAGTGTGGCTGGCTTTATGTTGAGGTCTTTGATCCACTTGGACTGGAATTTTGTGCATGGTGATAGATATGGATTATTTGCATTCATTTACATATTGACATCTAGTTATATCAGTACCATTTGTTGAATATACTTTCTTTTTTTTCCATTGTATAATTTTGGCTTCTTTATCAAAAAATCAGTAATTCATAAATTTATGGATTTATGTCACGGTCTTCTATTTGATACTATTGATCCATCTGTCTGTTTTTATGCCAGTACAATACTGTTTTTATTACTGTAGCTCTATAGTAGATCTTGAAGTCGGGGTGGTGATGCCCCCAGAACTTCTATATTATACAGGATTGTTTTAGTTGCCCTGGGTTTTTTGTTTTTGCATATGAAGTTGATTATTGTTCTTTCTTTTTTTTATTGATATTTATTGGGCTCTACATTTTTCTCTGCTCCCCTCCCTGCATCTCCCCTCCCCCTTCAGTCCTCCCCCAAGGTCCCAATGCTCCCAATTTACTCAGGAGATCTTGTCTTTTTATACTTTCTTTTAAGATTTATTTACTTATTATGTATACAACATTCTGCCTCCATGTATGCCTGCATGCCAGAGGAGGGCGCCAGATCTCATTACAGATGTTTGTGAGCCACCATGTGGTTGCTGGGAATTGAACTCAGGACTTCTGGAAGAGCAGTCAGTGCTCTTAACCACTGAGCCATCTCTCCAGCCCCCTTTTTATACTTTCTACTTCCCATGTAGATTATATCTTTTGTTGTTGTTGTTGTTGTTTTGTTTTGTTTTGTTTTGTTTTTCGAGACAGGGTTTCTCTGTGGCTTTGGAGCCTGTCCTGGAACTCGCTCTGTAGACCAGGCTGGTCTCGAACTCACAGAGATCCGCCTGCCTCTGCCTTCATAAGCCATGTAAGTCTCTCTTAATGTCTACATTGTTCTCTAAATGTCTAAGTACTTTGGAATTGTGGTTTGTAGGCTGGCTTTCTTTGCTTTATGTTTAAAAAACACCTATGAGTGAGTACATATGATAACTGTCTTTCTGTGTCTGGGTTACCTCACTCAAAATAATGTTTTCTAGCTCCATCCATTTTCCTGCACAATTCAAGCTGTCGTTATTTTTTCTGCTGTGTAGTACTCCATTGTATAAATGTACCACATTGTTCTTATCCATTCTTTGATCGAGGGGAATTTAGGTTGTTTCCACATTCTGGCTATGACAAACAGAGCTGCTATGAACATAGCTGAGCACATGTCCTTGTGGCACGATTGAGCATCCTTTGGATATATACCCAAAAGTGATATTGCAGGGTCTTGAGGAAGGTTGTTTCCTAATTTTCTGAGAAATCGCCACACTGACATTCAAAGGGGTTGTACCAGCTTGCATTCCCACCAACAATGCAGAAGTGTTCCCTTTTCCCCACAACCTCTCCAGTGTAAGTTGTCCTCAGTGTTTTTGATCTTGGCCATTCTTACAGGCGTAAGACGGAATTTCTCTGATGGCTAAGGATGTTGAGCATTTCCTTAAGTGTCTTTCAGCCATTTTAGATTTCTCTGTTTAGGTCTGTTCTCCATTTTTTTTTTTATTGGACTATGTGATCTTTTGGTGTCCAATTTCTTGAGTTCTTTGTATATTTTGGAGATCAGACCTCTGTCTGATGTGGGTTTAGTGAAGGTCTTTTCCCATTCTGTAGGCTGTTTTTTGTCTTGTTGACCGTGTCCTTTGCTTTACAGAAAGAAGCTTTTCAGTTTCAGGAGGTCCCATTTATTAATTGTTTCTCTCAGTGTCTGTGCTGCTGGGGTTCTATTTTGGAAGTGGTTCCCTGTGCCAATGCGTTCAAGTGTACTTCCCACTTTCTCTTCTATCAGGTTCAGTGTGGCTGGCTTTATGTTGAGGTCTTTGATCCATTTGGACTTGAGTTTTGTGCATGGTGATAGATATGGGTCTTTTTTCATGATTATTGTTCTTTCAGTGTCTGAAGAATTGTTTTTGGAATTTTGATGGGGATTGCACTGAGTCTGTAGATTGCTTTTGGTAAGATGGCCATTTTTACTATGTTAATCATACCTATCCAAGAGCATGGGAGATTCTTTTCATTTTCTGATGTCTTTTTCAGTTTCTTTCTTCAAAGACTTAAAGTTCTTGTCAAACAAGCCTTTCACTTCTTTGGCTTTGTTACCCCAAGATATTTTATGTTATCTGTATCTGTTATGTAGGGTGATGTTTCTCTGACTTCTTTCTTAGCTTCTTTATCATTTTATATGATAAAGGAGGGCTACTGTTTTTGTTTGTTTGTTTGTTTGAGTTGATCTTGTATCCTGCCACATTACTGAAGGTGTTTGTCAGCTGTAGGAGTTCCCTGTTACAATTTTTCAAGTCACTTAATTTGTACTATCATATCATCTGCAAATAGCAAAAGTTTGACTTCTTCCTTTCCAATTTGTATCCCCTTAATTTCCTTTTGTTGCCTTATTGTTCTAGCTAGAACTTTGAGTACTACATTGGATAGATCTCTAGAGAGTGGACAACCTTGTCTTGTTCCTGATTTTAGTAGAACTGCTTTGAGTTTCTCTTAATTTAATTTGATGTTGGCTGTCAGCTTGCTGTATATTGACTTTATTATGTTCCTTGTATCCCTGACCTCTCCAAGACCTTTATCGTGAAGGGATATTAGATTTTGTCAAAGGCTTTTTCAGTATTTAATGAGATGATCATGTGTTTTTTATTTTTCAATTTGTTTATATGGTAGATTTCATTGACAGATTTTCATATGTTGAACTATCCCTGCATCTTTGGGATGAAGCTGGCTTGATCATGGTGGGTGATGGTTCTGATTTGTTCTTGGATTTGATTTGTCAGTATTTTATTGAGTATTTTTACATCAATGTTCATGAGTGAGATTGGTCTGTAATTCTCTTTCTTAGTGATGCCTTTGTGTGGTTTGGGTATCAGGGTAACTGTAGCCTCGTACAAAGAATTTGGCAATGTCCTTTCTATTTCTATTGTGTGAAAAAATTTGAAGAGTATTGGTGTTAGCTCTTTGAAATTCTGGTAGAATTCTATGATGAAACCATCTGGCCCTGAATGACTGTTTCTATTTCCTTAGGGGTTATAGATCTATTTAAATTGTTTATCTGGTCTTGATTTAATTTTGGCATGTCGTGTACCTATCCAGAAAATTGTCCATTTCTTTCAGATTTTCTAATTTTGTGGAGTAAGGTTTTTGGAGTATGACCTAATGATTCTCTGGATTTCTTCCGTGTCTGTTGTTATGTCCCTTTCCATTTCAGATTTTGTTAATGTGTATGTTCTCTCTCTGCCTTTTGGTTAGTTTGGATAAGGGTTTGTCTATCTTGTTGATTTTTCAAGAAGAACTAAGTCTTTGTTTCATTGATTCTTTGTATTCTCTTTGTTTCTAATTTATTTATTTCAGCCCTCAATTTATTTCCTGTCATCTGCTCTTCCTGGGTGAATTTCCTTCTTTTTGTTCTAGGACTTTCAGGTTTACTGTTAAGTTGTTAGTGTGAACTTCTCCACATTCTTAATGTAGGCACTTAGGGCTATGAATTTTCCTCTTAGTACTGATATCCCATACATTTTGGGTATCTTGTGCATCCATTTTCATCGACTTATAGGAGTGTTTAATTTCTTTCTTTATTTCTTCCTTGACCCAGTGGTTACTCAGTTTTCATGAGTTTGAAGGTTTTTGTAGTTTGTGTTGTTATTGAACTCTATCTTTAAGCCATGGCAGTCAGATACAGGGGGTTATTACAGTTTTGTGTGTGTGTGTTTGTGTGTGTGTGTGTCTGTTGAGGTTTTCTTTGTGACCAAATATGTAGTCAGTTTTAAAGAAGGTTCCATGAGGTTCTGAGATGAAGGTATGTTCTTTTGTATTTGGGTGAAATGTTCTGTAGATTCTGTTAAGTCCATTTGAGTCATAACATCTGTTAGTTCCCTTATTTCTCTGTTAAGTTTCTGTCTGGCAGACTTGTGCATTGGTGAGAGTGTGGTGTTGACGTCTCCCACTGTTAATCTGTGGGGTTTGATGTGTGGTTTAAGCTTTAAGTATTGTTCTTTTATGAATGTGGCTGTCCTTGTATTTAGGCCATAGGTGTTCAGAATTGAGACTTCATCTTGATGGTTATATGAAATGTCCTCCATCTCTTTTGATTAGTTTTAGTTTGAAGTCTATTTTGTTAGATATTAAGGTAGCTACACCAGCTTACTTCTTAGGTCCATTAGATTAGAAAATCTTTTTCCAACCCTTTACTTTGAGGTAATGTCTGTCTTTGAAGTTGGAGATGGATCCTGTTTTTGTATCCCTTCTGCTAGCCTGGATCTTCTTATTGGCGAATTGAATCCATTGATGTTAAGAGATGTTAATAACCAATGATTGTTAATTCTTGTTATTTTTTGGTTTTGTTGGTGGTGGTAGTGTATGTTTCCTTTCTTTGGATTTTTCTGGTATGAGATTATCTATTGGATGTAGCTAGCTTCCTTGGATTGAAAATTTTCTCCTAGCCCTTTCTGTAGGGCTTGATTTATGGGTAGTATTATTTAAATCTGGTTTTGTCATGAAATATCTTGTTTTCTCTGTGGTGATTGAAAGTTTTGCTGGGTAAGTAGTCTGGGCTGGCATCTGTGGTCCTTTAGTGTCTGTAAAACGTCTGTCTAGGACCTTCTGGCTTTCAGAGTCTCCGTTGAGAATTTGGGTATAATTCTGTTAGGTCTGCCTTTATATGTTACTTGATTTTTTTCCTTGCAGCTCTTAATACTCTTTCTTTAATCTTTATGTTTAGTATTTTGATTACTATGCGCCAAATATGGGGACTTTTTTTGGTCTAGCTTATTTGATGTTCTGTAAGCTTCTTGTACCTTCATAGGCATTTCCTTCTTTAGGTTGAGAAAGTTTTCTTCTGTGATTTTGTTGAATATGTTTTCTATGCCTTTGAGTTGGAATTATTCTCCTTCTTCTATCCCTATTATTCTTAGGTTTGGTTTTTTCATGGTGTCCAGATTTCCTGGATGTTTTGTGTTAAGAATTTACTGGATTTCACGTTTTCTTTGACTGATGAACCTGTTTCCTCTATCGTATCTTCAACAACTGAGATCCTCTCTTCCATCTCTCGTATTCGGTTGGTGATGCTAGAATCTGTAGTTCCTGTCCACTTGCCCAGATTTTCCATTTCTAGAATTTTCTCCATTTGTGTTTTCTTTATTGTTTCTATTTCAGTTTTCAAGTCTTGAACTGTTTCCTTCACCTGTTTGACTATTTTGGCTTTCTTTAAGGGATTTATTGATTTTTTTCCCTATTTTTTTGTTTGTTTGTTTGTTTGTCTTTTCCTTGATTTATTTAAGGTTGTTTTCCTGTGTTTGAGCCACATTGGAATGTTCAGGTCTTCTGCTGTGGGATCTCTGGGTTCTAGGTGCCATATTGCTCTTCTGGCTGTTGAATGTACTGTTACACTGGTGTTTGCTCATGTGTTCTTCAATTGGTATGGTTTGCACCTTGCCTGTGTAGTCTGCTGGAGTTGTGGGAGAGGGCTGGCCGTGGGGAGCTTGTTGAGCTCTGAGGGTTGGGTTGCAGACTGGGTCTGGGTGGGTCGCAGGGGTGCTGGTGCAGCCTGGAGGCTTACAGGCTGCTAGGGACTGCCTTGTATTTTTAAAAAACAACAGAAAACCAAGCTGAAGCTCAGTGAGTAGTACACTTGTCTAGTGTGCAGGAGACCCTGGGTTTGGATCCCAGGAGCGTATAAACCATTCATGGAGGTGAGCACCAGTCAGCGGAGCACTCGGGACCAGGCAGTTGTGCTCTTTGGATACTGTGTCCCCAGGTGTCTCTGCACCTGGCTTGAGTCCAAGCACTGCCTTTAGCCACAGCTGAGGGGCACACAGGGCAGCCTTTTTTGGTCTTTTCTCTGTAACACCAGCCCTGAGACGTCCTAGGCTATAAACGATCTCCCTAGTCAGGCTGACAGAGGCGGTATAAACACTGAAGCTCCACAGGCATTCTGATGCTTTGTGTGGTGTCAGTGGCCGCCGAAGGCCAGGCAGCCGTTATAAGAGCATTGGCCCTACTTCCATGTGTGACCTCCCTTTCTGGTCTAGAAGCCAGATTCTCTAATCATCCTTGGCTTTGCCCTGAAGAGCTAGAGCATTCAGGGCCCTGACCTCTGCTGCCTCTGGTCCTCGTCCTGGTAGTCCATCCCAGGGTGGCAGGTGTTGCTTCTGCTCTATGAGGAGGTGCGGTCCAATTCCTGATAGCCAGGCCCCTCCTTTCCTTCACTCCACATCTAGAGCATGGTTGCTCTGCAGAACAGGCTTCCCAGGCCCTTCCAGCTGCACACACCTTTGGTTTGAAGGCCCCATGTCAGTTTGCGGGTATGTAGAGGTAGCACAAAGGGGATTTGTAGCTTTGTCGGCTGGCCTGCCTTGATTCAGTGTGTGTCTGTATTTGTATGTGAATGCTGAAGATGCAAACTCAGGCCTTAGACTTGCGGGTCAGGGCTTCCTCATAGGAGAGTCTTCAGACCCAGGGCTGACTTTCGGGGATCCACAAGAGTGACTTAGTATCTTGGGCACAGTTTCCATATACTCTCTGGTGTTACTACTGTCCATCTTTCAGTCAGGGCCCTGTGCTTCCCCAGCATGGTCATGCTCTGCCCTGGGTAGGAAGCTCTTGTTCACCCCACTCTTCTGTCCCACCTATAGCCCCAGAGCCTTCCCTCCCTGCCCTGTTCTTGGGTCTTGGAGCAAGGTGGATATAAATCTGGATCATCTGCTTGAGCTGGTGGCTTCTGGGCTGTCATGAATCTGATACATGGGTGTCGGCAGTCTGAACACTCCTAGTCCCTTTACTTTTGGTCCTCCCAGGGACTTTGCTCACCACTCCATCTCAGCCCTGGAATCTGCCTTGCTTCTCTGTTTGGGGTATGGCCTCTAGAACTAGAATCTTGGTGTTCAGGGTACCCTGCTTGGCCCTGTTCCTGGGCACATGGAGCCCACACTGATAGGGTTCTAACACCCTAACCCTTTTTCCTGACATCAAGAAGCCTGGTTTCAGCCAGACGTGGAGACATACATTTGCCATCCATTCTTTTTTGCTTGTTTGTTTTTCGAGACAGAGTTCTCTGTAGCTTTGGAGCCTGTCCTGGAACTAGCTCTTGTAGACCAGGATGGCTTCAAACTCACAGAGATCACCCGCCTCTGCCTCCCGAGTACTGGGATTAAAGGTGTGTGCCACCACTGCCTGGCCTCTCATCATCCTCTGCACTTAGGAGGTGGAGGCAGGAAGATCAGAAGTTCAAGGCCATCCTCAGCTACACAGTGAGTCTGAGGAAGAAACCCGGCTCTGCCCTTCATCCTCACATCATGCCATCCTTGCCCAGCCCACAGCCATGTCAGCAGCTGCTCTGGGAGCTTTGCCAGTCTCTGGCCAGCCTGGCTCAGTCCCCAGTGTATTCCCAATTAAGCAGGGATCTCCCTTGGGTGAGCAGTTTCCCCCATCAGCCAGCACCCCTGCCTCTCAGGTAGCATATATCCAATAGCCAGTTGTGTGGGAGGGGGTGAAGCTGGGTTTTCCAGGTCCTGGGTGAGTCACATACAGCAACACTGTTAGCAAAATGAGTCTCCAGAGGACCTGAGAAGAGCCCTGGGTGTCCCTGTGGATGGGGCTGGGGATAGAACTCTGAGCCTCCACTGCTCACTGAGTGTTGATAAGTGTCTGTCCATCTGGTCGTAGTGGTACCCTGCGTGAATCCCTGTATCCTAGCACAGTGGCCACGCTAGCGCACCAAGCTGGTGCAGGTGAGTGGCTGCAGTCCCTATGGCCAGCTGTTGAGATTACTTCTTTAGGGAACAGGACCCTGAGAGACCTATGGCCAGGACACAGCTGCCCAAAGCTAGCCTTTGGGTTTCAGTTACACCATTTCTGAATTTAGTCTCTGGTTTGAAAAGTGTGGTCCAGCACTCATCCCCTGGAGCTTCCCTGCCCAGCTCCATGGCTGGCTCTAGTGGCCCCTTTGTCACACATGCAGGTCATGTTTGGCTTGAGTGCTGCTCTGACTGGGTGATCCCCAAGGCAGCCCCTGAGCTTTTCTGTGTGGCCAGTTTCCTGTCAGTGTTCCCAGTGTCTAGCTGTCAACCCCAAATAAACTCCATCCTCATGAGTCCTGGCTCCAGTCCCCCTCAGTGTCCTCCCTCCTCAGCTGCAGGCATCACGAATCCCCTTCATATTTCTGAGTCCACCACTTTTGAATATTCCCCATCCGCATTTCCAGCACTGTGGGACCTTCTGTTCACCTAAGACCTAGATAGTTTCTTTGTCTGTGTATGTGGTGCACCATGTTACAGGGTGCTGGTGTTCTCACCTGTGCCTGTCAACACCACTGTCATCGTTCATTGCCCTACATCTCACCAATTGGGCTGGCCCCGCTGGCCAGAGATCTCTGTGTGCTTTTGCTGGTGTGTGGGGATCTGAACTCAGGTCCTTGTGCTTGCACAGCAGGCACTCTACCCACTGAACCAGCTCCCCAACCCGATGTTTCAGGTTATCTTCTGCTGACATTTTCCCAAGGATTTTGTTGTTTGATTCCATCAGGAGGATCATGGGTATGGGAGGAGGGGGTGGAGTCTGCATTCCCCATGCCTGATGATTGAGCCTCCAAGACTGCCTGTGACCTGTGCATCTTCCCACACCTTCCTGTCCTGGGTCAGGTTAGACTAGCTGGCACTGAACTCCAGGCATGTCCTAGGGGCCTGCCCAACAGTACCATCACTCCCTCCCCTGGGAGGAAGAGCCAGGCCAAGTGAATATGTTACCCTGCCTCAGCATCTTCAGCCTCCAGGTCTCCTGGGCTGGTCTTGCTGCAGAGTTACACCTCTGACCCGGGGCCTCCTACTTGCGCGATGCAGCCTAGACCATGCTCAGGGTCTCAGACCCACTGTGCTCCCTGTTTCGCTGAGCTCAGCTGTGTCTTGTGCTTGCAGAGGAGAAAAGCAGCAGCTTCCGGCTGAAGCCCCCAACGCTCATCCATGGCCAGGCGCCCAGTGCAGGTAGGTGATGTTGCCAGGCCTTTACCTAGCCCCAGGATCCTTGTTGCAGGCCCCAGTCTGTCTACAGGGATGTAACTGACATAGACGCAGCTCTGAAAAGCTGCTCAGACCTGCGGGGACAGGGTGTCTCCTACCTGGGAACTCACTGTGACCCTGCACCAGCTATGGGCATCTCCCCTTGCACTGGGTCAGCTCTCAGAGTGTAGCAGTGACCTGGGCCTCATCACAGATCCCAGTGGCAGGTGACTGTCACTATAGAGAAAGGGCTGGTTTTGACTGTGGCCTCCCATGCACGACCGTTGGAGTTGATGTGCCCTGGAGCAGCAGGGACAGGGTTCCTAGAATCCACTGTGTTCCAGGTCTGCCCAGCCAGAAGCCCAGGGAACAGCAGCGTGGTGTCCTCCGCCCAGCTGTGCTGCAAGCCCCACAGCCCAAGGTGCTGTCACAGACGGGTAAGGGACCAAGTCACAGTCTGAAGTACAGAGGCGAGCGGTTCCTTTGGGCCATCTCCATTCTGGAGAGCCAAAGTAGAGGAATGGAATGCTGCCCATCTCTCTTGTCAGCCTCCCAAGCTGTGCTCTGTCATCCTTGCAGAGCAGTTTCCAAGCCACCTGGGGCTCGCTGAGTTCTGGTCTTGTCATTCAGAGCTCAGCAGTGACCTAGGACCTGACTCATGCTGACTCCAGTGCTCAGAGCCAGCCAGCTCAACAACGCCATAGCACCCTCGAAGATTCTTGTCTTGTTTTGTCCCGATTTGGGGGCCAGCAGGATGGCCCAGCATGTCAGGGTGATTGCCGTTTTGTCTTGGTTTAGTTGGACTTTTGTGACTCGGCATCTCAGTGTGCAGCCCGTCTGCTCCTGCACTCACTCTAGCCTGGAATTCTGAAGCATGGGGTAGTAGGCACGCACCACTGTGCCAGCTCCCTTCTGGCTTTGTGAGTGTGCGCATGCACAGACGGGCTTTCTCCAATTGCACATGACCTGTCTTTGCTAGGTTTTCTTTTGCTCATCATTTTCTGGAAGCCAGTTCTTGTTTGTGTCTTGTTTGGGGAGGGGAATAGTGCTGAGGATGAAACCCAGCTCCGTGCATGCCGTCTGCTGGTGTAGTATGTCCAGAATAAAGACAGCAGCCCCTCATGTGGGAGCTTTGGGCATGTTTTGTTTTTAATCTAAGAATGCATGTTTTTTTAATGTACCCCTGATTGACATAGAATTTTCCATGTTGCTCTGTCCTTGAACTCATAGCTCTGCTTCCCAAGTGGTGGGATTAAAAGCACTTACCACCATGCCCTGCCTAAGATGAATGGAATTTAGAAGCCTCTTTCCAAAGGAGCCTAGACAGAGCCCAGCAGCTCGGGCAGCTGCCAGAGGGCTGAGGAGGGGATGCATACATGTGCCACCTGCCAACTCTCTCCCTTTTGCAGTCCCCAGTAGTGGCACCAATGGGGTCAGCATGCCAACAGACTGCACAGGACCAGCCACGTCTGCATCACCAGAAAACCTCACACAGAGGAGCCCCTCCGAGTCTGCCGAGGGGACAAACACACTTGAGGTTGGTGGGTCATGGGATGGCTGGAGTGGGCTGCAGCTCCAGGCCTGGTGTGATTTCTGCTCAGGTTCTCCAAGCCTAGACGCCTTCAGTGGTTCCTAGCGCTTGGCCTGCCTGGGCTTGCTCAGTGTCCTGTTCACAGTGGAACACAACACCCAGGAGGGGCCTGCAGAGGCTCCCAGCATGGGGCTAGGCAATAATGGAGAGGACGGCAGAGAGCCAAGGGGGCTCAGTCCTTTGCGGGGATGGTGCTCCTGTGACCTACCCGCTTCCACAGGGCCCCTGCTAAAAGTCCTCTCACACCACACCAGGGACTGAGACCTTAGCCACTGGACAACTGGCATTGGTTGTTGGCTGTCAGTCAGTCAGGATGGTCCCCACTACCCAAGAGCCCAGGAGCGACTTTTGTGGCTGTGTCCTCACCACAGTGTGTCTCCAATACAAGGTCCTACGTGTGTCATCTCCCCCTTACCCCACTCCCAGTCACAGATGGGCCCTCAGGTGCACGTATGGTGGCGCTGGGGTGTCAGCCCTGGAAACGTGAGAGGAGAGGGCCCTGCAGCCCAGAGTTTCAAGGCCACCACCCCTGCCCCACCTGCTTCTCAGGCTGCCTGCTCTGCTCTTGAATTCATCCATGTGGCGTCACAGTCAAAGCCACATGGGGACATACTCATCCCGCTCCCACAGCCTGCTTCTTGTGAGTGTGACTGAGACGCAGGAGGGAAATCAGGTGCACTGTTCCAGCCAGGCTGTGCCAGCATCCAGCTCCACCAACCCAGATCCACTTGAGTCACCCTCTGCAGTGCCCAGCCTGTCTGCCACAGTGCACGCCCCTCCCATCCCTTAGCGGAGGACATGCTGGTCCACCTCTCCAGCAGGCTGGGTGCTCAGTGCTAACTGATCTGACTGGGTCTGTCCCTGTGGCGCCCAGATTTCACCCCAAGGCTCCACCTTTCCGATGTCCTGGGATGGACAGGATCACCGTGCTTATTGTCTCTGATATGACAAGAGCAGGCAGAACCCTTACCTTCACAGCATTCCTGGCCTGTGACAGTCACTAGCTGCTGATCAGGGATGTTGAGCCCGGTGGCTAGGGAGTGAATTCAGCCTATGATGAAGCGCTGACCAGGATTCACAGCCATGTGATGACACACATGTCAGACAGGAGGGCTTCTTGACTCTGAACCCTGAGACTGGGACTCCTCAATGCAGGTAGAAACCCTGGTAAAGTGACAACAGACCTGGGGACTAGTTCTCAGTAGGGGACAGTGCCCAACAGGGATATGGAGGACTATGCATACAAGCCATGCTCCCTGTGTAGGCGTAGGACCCATGGCAGAGCAAGAATGGAACCAGATGTATAGTGTCAAGGCAGGGGGGGGGGCTATTGTTCTCATGACAGTCTCGCAGAGAGCACAGTTAGCGCTGTGCCACCCTTCCCACCACTGAGGGCTGCTGCCACAGGGATAGTGGGGCTCCAGGAACTGAGAGCACCCACCCACACACCTTCCATGTACAACCAGGGTGTCTGCCCAGAGGTCTCCTGGCAACACTCCAGATTCCCCTCATCTGAGCCACATGGTTGAGCAAGTCCCTGAACTCAGGGAGTCACACTTGCAAGACAATATTTAGAGGGACCAGTGACAGGACTTAATGGACTAAAACTGCTTGTTGCAAGCCTGATGACCCAAGTTGAAGCCCAGTAGAGAAAGAAACCAACCAGTCCAGGGAGTTACCCTCTGGTTTCCATGTGCATGCACACACATAAACACACACATGCTTGTACACACACATAGTCAAAGAAATTAATTTGGAAAAAAACAAAAACATAAGTTGGTGTAAAACAGTCCAGGAAGCTGTGTTGGAAGTGTGGGAGTGGCCTGCCATATGAGGTCCCCAGCCACTGGCTCTGTGCACCATGGAATCTCACATCTGAGTCCCACACCACACCATTTCCTCTCACGACTGATGGGGGCTCATTTGGTCTGTCTCTTGGTAGCTGATGCCCCATTTCTAGTGTACATCAGGACCCTTGGTTCTGATTCTGGCTCTGCTGGCACCAGGGTATGGTGACGTGTCTGGCCCCGCTGACAGCCAGTGTCCTCATTCCTGAGTAGAGTCCCCGGGAACAGGTTCTTAGAAGTGCCTTCTGAGCCCCGGGCAGACTGCCTAGGACCAGAAGCCAGTCTACTGCTCAGAGGTGCCCTTGGGTCTTGAGCTCCCCATATCTACCCTCTGTCAGCTCCACTGAGGCAGGGAACTTCTGGTGTTGGACAGCTGCCAGGCTTCAGGGCTTTCTCTAACACCCCTCACCCCAGGAGAATCTATCGTAGCTGCCAGCCATGTGCGTGCCTGGCTGACTTCAGACTCCTGGACGTCCTGTTGCCATCGCTTCTGAGTATGATTGGGTTCTTTTCTTATTCCCTGTAGGAGAAAGTGTTTCAGAAAACCCCACGTGGCACCTCAGAGGAGGGGCACTGTGAAGAGGAGCAGGCGGCCCCACAGGCCTTTGTGTTTGGACAGAACTTGAGAGACAGAGTGAAGGTATTTGCTGGGTGGATGTGGGGCAGTGGAACTGCAGCAACCAGTCCTTAAGGAGAGTGTCCTGGGGTACCCGCGACAGCCACACATCTACCCAGACATCCATTGCCCAGGGCACCGTTCCACTGAGAATCCCTCCCCACTCTGAGGTAGTGTTTCATGTGGCCCGGGCAAACCTCAAGTCCTAGGATTTTGGGCTACCTCAGGTCATCTTTCCAAGAACAACACTAAAATGCTGGTTGCGTGATTGATTTGGCATGGGTTTGATTTGAGATAAGGTCTTGAACTCACTGTGTGGCTATGGATGACCCTGGACTGATCCTCCAGCCTCAGCCTCCTGATTGCTGGGATGGCAGTTGTACACTAGCCAGCCTGGCTTTGTGATCTGGGCCCTGGGCTCAAGCAGCCTCCAGTGGGGCGACCACAAAATCCTCAGCAGAGCGGTCAGACTGCTCCTGGAAACCAAGTCTGATGATGCCTGCAGTGCCGGAGCATGGGGTCTGGGGCAGTTCTCAGTACCCACAGGACCCAGGATGCCCCTCAGAGAGTGATTTGGCCTGGGCTGCACAGCAAGACCTTTGTCACCACATTGAAATGCTCCCCCATGCAAAAGACTCCAGTGCACCTTCTGTCCCCTGCCCTCTGGTAGGAACCTCCTTCTCGGGGCTGGGCACCCACCATGCTCAGCCACAGGACCTCAGGCTTCTGTGGGCTCTGCACTCACCCTCCAGTGCCATCAGGCACAGCCATGAGCCAGGGTCGCAGGATCTTCTAGTGTCAGGAGTGACACCTACATCATGGCTTTTAACAGAACCATGGGGAAACTGTGGTTGTCATGGTACCATACCCCCATTATATGACTGGCTTCTAACAAGGTAGAAAAGCTCTTAAAGCTTTGCGACCCTCTCTGCAGGTTTCTCTTCCCCACTTATTTTGAGTGCAGCCCAGACCAGCCTTGAGTCTCAGCCTTCTGCAATGTTGAGATGACAGGTGTGTGGGTCCACACCAGACAAGATCTCACTGTGTAGCCCAGGCTGGCCTAAACTCTTAGGATTCTCCTGCCTCTCCCACCCAGTGCTGAGATTAAAGGCGTGCACCACCACACCCATCTTGTCTTTGTGTCTTCACCACTGTGTCAGGTGTGGCCATGTTGGTGGCAGATGTACCTTGTGCTCAGTGCATCCTCAAGGCAGGACTTGTCAGACAGGACCACGTGAGCAGCCCTTCCCTCTCTCTGCAGTTAATGAATGAGAACGCCACTGTGGCGGATGCAGACAGCACTGCGCATCCCAGCTCAGAAACACCTACTGCAACCAACTACTTTCTGCAGTACATCAGCTCCAGGTGAGTGCGCTGTTGTGCACACATGCCACCAGGACTCTCCATCTCGAGAAGAGAGGTCCAGCTGGCCTGTGTGGCAGGCTGTGGGCCTGAGGGGGCGGGGAGAGACAGGCATTTGTGTGTGCCTGTGGTGCACACTGACGGTGCCACTCCTCTCCAGTGCAGACAGCTCAGCCCACAGTACTGACACCTCCAACAAGTTTGTGTTTGGCCAGAACATGAGCGAGCGCGTCTTGGTGAGTGGCCCTGGCTGGCACTGTTATCTACTTGGGGGCTCACAGCATGTGGCTGTCATGCTGTCTCCTGTGCAGTCAGGACAGGATTCTCAGGTACAGGAATGAGAAAGACCAGCTCCAGCTCACATTCGCTACAGGCTTCTGTTGCCCCCCAGAGGCTACTAGGGGGCCGGCTTCACCCTGTCTATACTCTTCACTGACACAGGCATCCCTGTGGCCAGCGCCACAGCTGGCCCCAAAGCTACACCACTGAGATAGGTGGCCTGTGTCCCTGTTCACAGAATCAGCCATGCCTGCCATTTCTGCAGGACAGGGGCAGCCAGGATAGCAGGCGCATGCATATTCCCTGCTTTTGAACACTCATAGCCCAGGACGCAGAGTCTAGTCATCACCCACTCCTCTCGGCCATTTTCTTCCTCTGGGTGTGCGCCCAGCCCCACCATGGTGTCCACAGACTCTGGTCATGCCCCTGGCACCTGGTACAGTTGCCATGCTGCAGCTTATTCCTGTTGGTCTGCCACAGCGTGTGGTCCTGAAAGGAGGGCCTGACTAGGAATGGCTGTTGAGGACAGGCCCCTGCAGGGTGCTCAGGTTTCAAGGCCTCCGGGAAGTGCTGAGCAGCCGTCCCTGCTGGGCCTCTCACTCTGTCCTCAGCACCCACAGCAGCTCCGCCCTGGCACGCTTGTTTCCTCAGAGCCCCCCCAAGCTGAATGAAGCCAACTCAGATGCCAGCAGGGAGACTACGCATGTCCAGTCAGGGTCTGAGCCATCGTCCCAGGAGACTGCCCCCAAGAAAGGTAGGGCACAGCTCTGCACACACCTCAGGAGACTCCCGACCACTAGGCAGGGACAGCTGTGGCCCCAGTAGATGTGAGAGGTCGGCTTGAAGTGCCCGGGATGGATGGCGGGTGGCCATGCTCTGCTGACCAGGACAGGGCTCCTTGGGTCCCCAGGAGCCCCCCAGGCCTGCTGACTCGGTTGTGGTTTTGGGTCCTCTCATGCAGAGTCACTGGCCGAGTCAGCCGCTGCCTACACTAAGGCCACAGCGTGGACATGTTTGCTGGAGAAAGTGGAGGTCATCACGGGGGAGGAAGCGGAAAGTAACGTGCTGCAGGTGAGTGAGCGTGCTGAGCAGGGCGGCCAGGAGTGGGCTGCGTAGCAAGACCTGACTTCCGGAACAGCCAGTGAAGGCAGGGAGACGTCTGAGTTCAAGGCTAGCTTGGGCTACTGAGAAGGTTCCAGGACAGTCAGGAACATTTTTGCCTAAACCAGTTGCACAGCCATTGTCACAATTGGAGCCCCGTCCAGTGAGCTAGCACCCGCAGGTCTTCTCCTTGCCTCTGGGTTTCCCAGTTCTGAACACTTCTGGGATTCTCCGAAGTGTGGAATTTTGCCCTGGTTTTGACACTGAGTTTGGCATCCTAGGTCAGTTGTTTCTGTTCCTGACTGGGTAACACCCCAAGGGACTGCATGGTGCCAGTGAACTAGTACTTGGCCCTTTCTGCTTTGGAACCCTCATAGGCAGGATGACACGTGCATGTTTGTAAGGACATTCACTTGCTTTCTGGGTCGGCAGTGGAAGGGACTGCCATGCTGTTGTCTTCCCAAGCGCTGTAGGATGTCCCTGCAGCCGGGCAACTCATAGCAACACCCAGCACTCCTTCCCGTGGGAGCGAGGTGGCATCTCTGTGTGTTTGGGTTGCCAGAGTTCTCCTTGCTTATGCATTTGGGAAGGGTACATGGTTCCATAGTAGAACAAAGCTTGCCGGAGCTTGGCTTCCATTCCCAGAACCACAGAAACCGAAACACATAAAGAGGTGACTGTGCAAAAAGAACAAAGCTGGGTGCTGGCTGGCAGCGTCCTGACTATAGCTGCGGACTGGTAGGCAGATGGGGTACTAAGATACCGAGCATCATTGGTAGCTTTGGTTTGAAGTGGAGCTTGAGTTTGGTGGGATACAGAGGGTGGGTACCCATACCCTGCTCACTGACCCCATGTGTTACAGATCCAGTGTAAGCTGTTTGTGTTTGACAAGGCCTCACAGTCATGGGTGGAGCGTGGCCGGGGACTTCTGAGGCTCAATGACATGGCATCAACTGACGACGGCACGTTACAGTCCCGGCTGGGTGAGCACTGGATAAGGGTAGACCCTCCTAGAGGTGGCCCTGGGGTCACACCAAACCAGAAGTGTGGGGCCCATAGCTGGGACAGGGCATGGCTGTGAGCAGGGCCCTCTGGCCGGGGCCTACTGCTTCTGCACACCCACTCTCTGCTCAAGCATCCTTCATGGAAACAATACAGCTCGGAAGCAAGGTGGCGGCAGGAGCATGTCAGCCTGGACTGTGAGTCCTCAGAGCAGCAGGCACTGCTCCAGTGTCGGTCAGAGCTGCCCTCCTCCTGTTGGGATCTGACCTGGGATCCACTGTGAGCTCTTCCAAAGAAATGGGGAACTCCTGTCCCATTTGGTTACGTTCCCTTGAAAAGCCAACTTAAGCCCAGAATTGGGAGGTGAGGCAAGAGGACTGCTGTGAGTTCAAGGCCAAGCCCAAAACAAAAACACAAAAGTTGGTGGAAGCATTTGTAGTACTGCTCTAGGCAGTGACCTGTGACCCTGCGCATATGGGGTAGTGGGGGCTTGTTGTTGTTCTTTTTGTGTTTGTTTTGTTTTTAAAATTTATTTTATGTGTTTTGCTATGGGTGTTCGGTCCCACTGGAACTACAGACAGTTGTGAGCCACCATGTGGAAATTGAACCCTGTTTCTTTGGGAGAGCACTTGGTGCTTTTTTTTTTTTTTTTTTTTTTTGGAGCCTGTCCTGGAACTCACTCTTGTAGACCAGGCTGGAACTCACAGAGATCCACCTGCCTCAGCCTCCTGAGTGCTGGAATTAAAGACTTGGCCCACTACTGCCCAACACAGTCAGTACTCTTAACTACCGAGCCATCTCCAGCCCTAGTTTTTTTTTCCCCCCCATAACAGGTAGCAAGCCAGGAACTACCTGTATGATGCTTGTTCCTGGAGCCTCAGATGAGCTCCTGGCCTTGGGGGAAAGGGAGGATGGGACTCATAAGCCTGACTGGGTGGGGAGAGTTGGGATCCGCCTCACACACGTGGTGGGCTTGGGCTTGAGGTGGGAGCAGGTGGTCTCCATCTCAGGAGGGCTCTGTGAGAGCATGCCTGCCCTGTTCCAGACCTGCAAGGGCATGGCTCCCCTGGTCTTCTGGAGGTGGGCTGCAGGTTGGGGCATGTGTGAAGCTAAGGGCCTCCTTACTGCAGTGATGCGGACCCAGGGCAGCCTGCGGCTCATCCTGAACACGAAGCTGTGGGCACAGATGCAGATGGACAAGGCCAGCGAAAAGAGCATCCGCATCACAGCCACGGACGCCGAGGACCAGGGCGTCAAGGTCTTTCTGATCTCGGTGAGCTCAGGGGAAGGCTGGCGTGGAACACTGGCTCAGTGCTGGTCACTGTCCTAATGTCACAAAGCAAGGACACAAACCTCCTCCCTGGGCAGTTCCCAATAGCTGTGTGCACACCATGCTGTCCCCTCTACTACACATGTGCAGGGATGACAGACCCCACTCTGACCTCATTGTCCAGCCTGACTCTCCAGGGCCTTCCAGCACTTGTAGTCCCTTGTCAGAGAAGTCAGCTGATCAGGCCAGTGTGGCCCAGCAGCAAGCCAGGGTCTACATGTGTGGATGCTGCCCAGCCTGGCTACCAGCTACACACTGCCACCTCACACACTGTCTCCCCAGGCCAGCTCCAAGGACACTGGCCAGCTGTATGCAGCCCTGCACCACCGCATCCTGGCACTGCGTAGCCGTGCTGAGCAGGAACAGCAGGAGGCCAAGGATCCCGTACCTGAGCCAGGGGCCACACGGGCCACCGAGGAGGAAGACAGTGATGAGGATGCGGTGCTAACTCCCTCAGGGGTCACTTCCTCAGGAGCCGGTGAGCAACACGGGGCCTGTGGGAGGGACTCCAGCTGGCCACAGTGGCTGTGCTGGGGCTGAGGGACCCACTCTTCCCACAGGCGCAGATGATGAAGGAGATGGCCAGACTCCTGGGAGCACATAGCAGCAGAGCCACTGCACCAGGCTGCTGCTTTGTCGTCTGTCCGCTGCCCGTCCCTCCCTGCAGGCCGCGTCATGGTGGTGTCTATTGCTGGGGTGGCCGCAGGCTGGATCCGCGTGTCCCCTCTGCAGCAGATGGGGATGCCAGGATGCAGCTTGGGACTCAAACCTCATCATATTGATGAGCAGAAAGAACGATCCCTGCCCTCCTCCGATCGAAAAGGCACATTGACACTTGTCACAGCTTCCGCTGGCTCTCAGACCTGGCCTGGTCACCCAGCCTCGTGGTGACCAACTCTCCCTCCCTGGGCAGCAACAGTTCAAACTCTGAGCTCAGCGTTCTGTTGAGAGCAACCTGCTGTCTGCTCAGCTTCCCACTCTGCCAGGTTCACATGGCTGATGCCTTTCATTTCTGATGGCCTGGCTTCCGAGGACCTGGGTGAAGCTGCTTTTTGGCTGAGCTGACTTGATGTCCCTGTGGGAAGCGTCCAGCCCCCACAGTGACTCCCTAGGTCTGGGCCTGAGAACGCCTGTCTGGACAACGCTGGCCCAGGAGGGTTCCTGTGCTCTTGTTCACCTGCACCACCTGGGCCTCCCTAAGCAGCACGGCCCTGAGAGATTGACCATCTAGGGCCCCTGAAAGGCAAAGGGCCTGTCCTCAGGCAGAAGGTGACACCCCCACCATAGACTGTGTGGTTCCATCTCTGCCCAGGCCACACCCGGGGAGGCAGCAAGGATACCAGAGGCTGCCTGGCAGATGGGTCAGTCACACTGCTCCCAGCCTTAGCCAGTCAGTGACAAGTGACTCCAGACGTCGCCCATGTGTTTTGGAACATTTATGTAAGATTGTCATATGAAATGTATTTGAGAACTGCATTAAAACTTTTAACTAAAACCCCGACCTCCCATGCACCTGGCAGCCAGACAAGCTGGGTGTGGCCAAGGGGGGCCCTGATAGGGTCAGTGCTCAATCCAGCCAGGCCTGTGGGTGGCCCTGCCAAAGACCTGGTCCAGCCGGTTCTTCAGCCTCCCATTCTCACATAGTCCCCTCCCTGTGTCTAGTTGGGGCCCCAGGACAGTGGTAACAGTAGCAGATGGGTCAGGGGACTAGGCTAAGGGCAGTTGTCAGGCAGCTGAGGGCTACAACATCAGAGGCGCCAGGCATTGCTCACCATGGCCACGAACTCTGAATCAGTGTCCACTGAAGCGCTGAGTCCCCTGTAGTAGTCTTGGAACTCGGCCAGTGTGACCTATTGGGGGGGGGAGACAACAGGCTATGAGGGGGGAGGGCTATGAGTGGGACCCAGGCCAGGGAAGCTGCCCTGTGGAAGGTACCAGGTGAACACACCTGCCCATCCTTCTCAAATGTGTCAAAATTGTCGAGGAATTGATGGAGGGCCTCATCCTCTGTCCACTCTCCACTGCGCACCTTGGGGTGAGTGTGGCCAGAGTACACCCCTCGCAGGTCGTCCACAGTCACCACGCCATCCCCTGTCTGGTCCAGCTTGGCAAAGGCAGCTGCAATGACGTCTTCTCGGGCCTTGGACATAGGGGGCTGTAGAAGGGGACAGTGACTGAGGGGTGCTGGGGCTGGCCACTCTCACTGGCACCCCTCACAGTGTCTGAGGCCAGCCTCACCTGTAATGCCCGCAGGAACTCCTCCAGGTCCAGCGTCCCACTGCCATCACGGTCCCAGCGCTTGCACAGTGCCTCTGCCTCTGCCTCCTCCACATCCAGCCCCAGCTGTCCCAGGCCCTGCCTCAGCTCCTCTGCATCCAGGGACCGGCTGCCATCCTTGTCCAGGCGGCGGAAAAACCTGGGGAGCAAGATATCAAGTTGGATTCCATTGACGGGAACCGCCAGGCCAGAAGGTGCTGAGAATACCGGGCATGAGGGCTCACCTGGCCAGGCCCTGGATGCCCGAGGCCCCTCGGGATAGACACTGGGCTCTCAGCCTTTCTATGGTGGCATTCACGGTGTCCATTATGAGCACAAATGAACACTGCAGAGACAAGAACTTGCAATGGGTTTCTGTACTCAGATGGCCTGACAGAGCTGCTAATACCACACAGCCCAAGATCACCCCAACCACTCACCTGGCTTGCCTGTGTCAGGGTCTGGCCAGTGGAGCTCCGGGGAGGTCTGTGCGGCCTGCCTGGCACAGCTGTTGCTAGGCAATACAGATGGCTCTGGGGACAGGGAGGGGCCCGACTGTAACTCTTTCTGCACCAGATACATTAGCTTGCCAAGAAGGGCAGGCACTGTGACTGACTCCCAGACCCCTGTCCACCCCTGGGGCCACAGTAGCTTCAAGCCTGGCTAGAGACTTGGAACACACAAGCTGTCTCACTCTGGACTTCAGGGGTATCCCAGCTATTTGGGAGACTTGAGGTGGGGACAGAGCTGAAAGTCTGAAGCCAGGTTGGGCTACAGACTGAAACCTTTGTCTTTAAAAAAAAAAAAACAAAAAAAAAACGGGGCCTGGTGGTACACAGGTATAATCTCAGCATGCAGGAGATGGAGGGACAGGAGTTCCAGGCTATGTGAGGCTGCCTCAAAATCAAAAGAAACATTGTCCATGAGTTTGCAAGCCAACCAGTGTCGTGATTGAGTTAATGAGAAACTGAAGTGACATTTTGCTATCCAAATGGATGGCCTGTTGTACTCCAAACATTGGCGAGTATCAGAAAACTAGCTCATTGTTTTCAGTTTTTGGTGCTGGGGATGAAACCCAGAGCCTTGGCATGCCAAGCAAATGTTGCTAAGTCACCCCTCAGGCACCACTGCTTTTCTATAGAGAAATGTAAAATATAATCAAGAATTGCTGGGAACGTTCCTTTTCACAGTGCTGGGATAGAAACCAGGGTTCCAACCCATGGCGAGTAAGCCCTGCCACTGAGCTACAGTCCAAGCAATTCTGAGTCTTAAGATGCAAGGCTGGCCACAAATCACAATCCCAGAGAACCCAGACAACAATGAGGACCCTAAGAGAGACACGCATAGTTCTAATCTACATGGGAAGTAGAAACAGACAAGATCTCCTGAGTAAATTGGGAGCGTGGGGACCTTAAAAAAAAAAAAAAGCAAGGCTAGGAGGTAAATCTCAGCATTACAAACACTCCCCCCAGCCCCCCTCCCCCACCTAGATAGTCACAGGCTGGGGAGTGGAAGGTGGGGCATGGGTAATAAAATCAATAAATCCTTGTCCCCTAAATTCAAAGTTGCTTTGGTACACAGAGCAGTTTCCCTTCCCTTTGGCCTGAGTTTCCTCAGCTGTCACAGCCTGTGCAGAGTTGCAGGGCTCCTGACTCCAACCCCAGTCCCCACAAGAAGGACAGCCCAGGCTTAGAAAAAACTGGTTTATTCTGGTGCGTCTCCCCTGTACAAACAACTCCCTTTTCCCTTCTGTTTCCTCTATTGATGGTCCCAGGCAGGAAGTCAGCACCATGCAGGATTCAGAGACCAGCTGGATGGAGCAGCTCCTATCTCCCCCCCCCCCCACACACACACACTTGGTGGCTGCTCCAGGACAATTCCCTGAGCACCAGGACCATGAAACTCAACAGACCAAGTGTTGGTTGCACGCTGGCTGCAAGGGCGTGTGAGGACTCTTCTCCTGCTGCTCTGACAAAGACAACACACCGTCACCATCGCAGGCCCGGGATAGCACTGAAACCAGAGTTACAAAATAGATCCTCTCAGGGTATCAAAAGAAGACTTGCTACAAAAACACCATTGTCCCTGCGAACAGGGCAAGGGCTCATCAGATGTCCAGGAGGCTCCTGGCTGTTGGGGGCCTCATCAGCTGTGGCAGGCACTGATGAAGATAGAAGTTCAAAGGCAGCCCCGGCTACATAAAAGGGCAGAGGCCAGCCTGGGCTACACAAAACTGCCTTTAAAAAGCAAAAGAAGCAATCACAGTGGAGGGCAGCAACCAGGCTGTAGTAATTACTACAGGGACGCTGGTGAGAAGGCCCCTCTGAAAGGGGACATTGGAGAGAAACCTGAGTGTCATGGGAGAAGGCTGAGGCTTGGACTGTGGTGTCAAAGAGGGAATGGAGGCAAGGGAAATGGATCCTGGATTCATGATTTGTCTTCCTACACAGAAGCAACAGAGCATGAAATAAAGAGGAGATTCTGCCTCAGGAAGAGTGGTGATGGGTCAGGACTCATGTCACCTGGGCATGTGACTTACACTTGTATTCAAAGCACTTGGGAGGGGAGCTGGAGAGATGGCTTAGTGGTTAAGAGCATTAACCTGAGTTCAATTCCCAGCAACCACATGGTAGCTCACAACCATCTGTAAGGAGGTCTAGCGCCCTCTTTTGGCCTTCAGGCATACAGATAGAATATTGTATACATATTCTATGTATATACATAATATTAAAAAAAAAAGCACTTGGGAGGACTCTGGGTTCCGGAGAAGGCTGGGCTGTGGAGGGAGACCCCCATCTTACAGCCTCACAGCAAAAAAAAAAACAAAAAAACAAAACCAAGATAGGGCCTGGTGTTGGGTGCCTGGCGTGGGGTGCCTGTCATCCCAGCAGGGCTCAAGGTCACCCTCAGCAAGTTAGGGGCCAGCCTGGGCTACGTGGAACCGCGTCTCCAACAGGAAGCAGCACGGCCTCGGAGTCAAGCTGCCGTTAATTCACTGGTGCTGGGATGGCAGGTGTCCTGTCCCTCTGTCAGTTTGCCAGCATGTCTGCATGCTGGGCAGGGGCTCCACCACTGAACCACTGCCTCAGCCTTTGTTTATTTTTGAATTATTTAAAATCAACTGAATGTAGCAGATGCCCCAAGCGCTGGGGGAGGTGGAACTGTTTTAAATGGGATCTTGGCTTTTCACTTGTTCCAATGTTTATGAGATCCTTCAGGGACACTGGTGACATCTGGGGCTCTGGGCTTTGGCCACACATTCTGAGATCTGATCCGCCAGGGCAGCTCACACTGTGGTCCCAAAGACGGCAGGCTGCAGGTCATCCTGGCCCTCCCCAGTGCTGTTGCCCAGGGGCGGGCCGGGCCCATCGGGAAGCAGCTGGCCCTGGCTGCTGGCTGGCGAGGGGCCCAGTCGCTCAGCCTCCTCCAGGGCGGCCAGCAGCGCAGCCAGGGGTGGTCGACGGTGAGCAATGTCTTGCAGCAGGTCAGCCTGGGGCTGCAGCTGCTGGATCAACTGGTCCCTCTGGTCCACTGCAGCCTGCAGACTGCGGACAGTGGCCTCCGAGCTCAGCAGCTGCTCCTGGAGGGCGGAAATCTCCCTGGTGAGGGGGCCAAAAGAGGTAGTTACTACTGGGGTACAGAGGCTCTGCCTACCTCCACTACCTCTTTATTTGCATGCTTGTATGTGTGCCCAAATGCCCACATGTAAGTTGGGGTACAGCTTGTAAGAGTTGGTTCACTTCTTCTACCCCATAGGATAAAATTCTTTTTCTTTTTGTCTTGCTTTGTTTATCGAGAAGACAGGGTTTTTCTGTGTAGTCATGGCTGTCCTGGAACTCGCACTGTAGACCAGGCTGGCCTGGAACTCACAGAGATCCTCCTGCCTCTGCCTCCCATTCTTAATGGCAAGTGAGTGCCCTTACCCACAAAGCCAACTCCACAGCATTGGTAAAGTACCCCAACCCCACAGCATGCCTGGTGTCAGGGTTCTATCCCTAGCACACCATCATCCCAGCACTCCAGGGGAATCAGGAGTTGAAGGGTATCCTGGCTACACAGTGCCTTCCAGGCCAAAAACAAAACAATGCCAGTTTTGTGGCTCCTTCAATAGAACTTCCTTGTGGCCCAAAATGGTTGCCACAGCTCTGACTACTGTATATGGGTTCTGACATCGCGGTCCTCGGGTGCGCTGTGCACCTACCGATAGGCTCCTACCCAGCAGCCCCTGGGACATGCTCTTCACTTCATACCTCCTCCGATCCTCAGACGGGCACAAAACTCTAGGGCCCCCAGGGCGGGCAGTACCAGGGGACCAGGCCTTGCGGGACAGCTGGCCCCATTTGAGCAGTCTGAGACACTCATACAGCCTAGGCGGTACTCCTAACTCCTGATCCGCCGGCCTCAGCCTCCTCAGTGCCGCGATGCCAGACACGTAGAGCTCTGGAGATTTTGGCTCCTGGTTCCCAGCCCTTGCCGCCCGCCTCCTCCGGGAAGTCCGCCGGCCGGGTCTCCCCCGGGGCCTCACCGGTCCTTGACGCGGCCCAGCTCGTCCAGGGCGGCGCGCAGCTGCTGGTCGTGGTGGGCCAGGCGCTCGGCCTGCGCACGGATCGTGCGCTCCGCCGCCAGCAGCCGCGTCTCCAGCTCCGCCGCGCGCCGGTGCACGGCCGCCAGGTGAGCGTTCGCCTCCCGGATCTGCAGCGCGGGCGGCGCAGACATGATCCCAGGGCCGCCGCACAGGCCCCGCCCCGCCCCGCGAGGCTCCGCCCAGCGCGCAGGGAAGGCCCCGCCCCCTGGGAAAAGCCGTGCTCCTTCCTCTTGGACTCTCTCTGTTGGCCACGGTTCTGAGGGGGCAGGGCTAAGGCAGGTCACGCCCTTTAGTGCCACTCAAGTCTCTTTCAGAGTCCGCTTTTGTTTGCTTTCGCCTCCGAGCTCAGGGCGATCTTGAACCAGCGCAGAGGAGGCCTTGAGATCCGTCAATTTCACCCTCCTCGACTTACGATTGGACCCTATGCCGATAGTCCCCGCCCAAATAGGCCACGCCCCCAAATAGTCGCACGCGGTTCTGATTGAGAATGCGAATAGCCACACCCTACACACATCCCAGGTCCCTGATTGGCCGAAGCGCTGTGCTCTGTAAAACCTGCATTACGATTGGTGTATCCGCTGTCAATCTCGCCTATTGACCCGCCTTACGCCGCAATCGCTGTACTGCAATTGATCTGGCAACCTGTCAATCTCTTGGATGGCGGGTTGTCAATGGCATCGACATTCTATCCGCTAGGAACGCCGTCTTTGCTAGAACAGGCTGCATTTTCCTTGGTTGACAGCGGTGCTCCTCAGTTTACCTTTCCAAGAATGAAGTCACGGGTGTCCCTACCCAGATTCGCTCGTGGGGACGCGCACGGCACCGTTCCTACTGCGTGAAACGGAGCCGTCCACGCCCAGCCCGCTCCGCGCGCATGCGAACAAGCAGTGTCCACGTCCGGGACGCTCAATAAAGTTGCGCGCTGGAAGCCTCGCGAGAGTTGGCCCGGCAGGCTGCCCTTGAGCTAGCCGCGGCGCGGAAAGGTCTACGGAGCGCGCACGGCCCGGCGCAGCCATGGCCCAGCGGCTCCTCCGGGCCTACGATGAGATTCCCGACGGCACCCAGTGTCACCGCAAGACCTACATCACCACTGCGTTCGGCGGCCTCATCGGTGAGCGCGGGCCCCTAGAGCGGAGGGCACGCGTAGGTCATGGGGGCCGCGGTGCGGGGCCGGAAGGTGCAGGAGCTTGAGGATTCTGAGAGGTGTAGACCTGTTTGCGCGCTGCCCCTAGGATTTCAAGGGGCCATAAGCCATTATCGCGGAGCCCGGAGAAAATGTGAAGATCTTTTTAAGGTCATAGAGTGATCAGACAATTCGAGGTTTTGATGATACTAGACCGCAGAGTCGCTGTGTAGCGGAGGATGGCCCTGAGCCCCTGATTCTCGTGATCCTCCGGCCTCAGCCTCCGAAGTGCCTGGATGACAGGGCTACACCCCGGCTTAATCTCTGGGAAATGTTTTGTTGTTGTTATTTTTTGTGTCTATTTTGAGGTATTTCAGGCAGGGTCCCACCGTCTATCCCAGGCTGACCTCGGACTCGGAGAACTGTCTGTCCCTGCCCCTCGAGCTCTGGAATCAAAGGCAAGCGCCACCATGGGAGATATTTATTTGTTTACAATTATTTTGAGACAAGATCTTCCTCCGTAGCACTGGTTGGCCTGGAACTCAAAGAAATCCTCCTGCCTCTGCCTCCTGAGTTCTGAGATTAAAAGCGTGAGCCACCATGAGGACTGTAAGATTCCTGATGGGGCACACTTGTTAGGAATGTCAGACATCTTTTTGGGGTGACTCTCACTGCACCCACAAGGCCTCAGTCACTCATGCTCTATACAGGCCTCATTCGTGAGTCCTCCCCAAGGCTTTGCTCCCTCCAGGCAAGTGCTGTGGGGTCAGATGAGTGGGAGAATTTTTGTTTGTTTTAATTTTTTTTTTTTTCGAGACAGGGTTTCTCTGTAGCTTTGGAGCCTGTCCTGGAACTAGCTCTGTAGACCAGGCTGGTCTCGAACTCACAGAGATCCTCCTGCCTCTGCTGGGATTAAAGGGGTGTGCCACCGCTACATGGCCATGGATTTGGGGGCTTTGAAAACTGATGGCATTGGAGCCAGAGGATGAGCGCGTGCAGCGTGGGGTAGGGCTGGAGTGTCTCAGGTGGATGCTGAGCTAAGCTGGCCCTTGCCAGAAGCATTGCTGGGGAGCCAGTGCGGGAGGAGGTGGGAAGTTGTAGCTGCTTGAGCAATCGTCCCTGTACGCCTTCTTTGTCCCCAGGCTTCTCATTCCCCTGGGGGGGACTGGTTTCCTGTCTGGCTCCCCTCAGAGTTCATTGCAAGAGGGCAGTGAGCCTACCTTCCCAATGGGGCCTCACAACTTGGGGAACTCATGAATGAATGAATGAATGAATGAATGAGGCCCTCTGAGTGGGTGAATGAATGAATTCCTGCCTTGGCAGCATAGCCCCCATAGGGATGGTGGCTGGTGGGCACAGCTGCTCCTGGAGGCTCTCATGCTGCCGTTGGCGCCAAGGCTATGCCTGTTCTGGGCCGTGGGACAGTCACTGCAGTGGCAGCAGCTAGAGAAGGTGGGAGGCAGTCAGTCTGGGAAAGGGTCTTAGGACCCCGGGCTCATAAGGCATGGTCAGTGAAGTCACTCAGGGTCCCTGTGTCCAGACCCGTCCTTCAGGCCATCGCCAGCTCATAATCTCTGAGGCCCAGCTGGAGGCCTCAGTCTGTAAACTCTCAGTGTTCAGCTCGGAACTCCCAGAGCTCACCAGGAAAGGCATGAGTGGCACACCCCCTGGGGCTGGAGGATGGCTGAGAGGCAACACCCACTGTCCCGTGGCCAGCTGTGCCATACTGGTGGCTTTGCTTCTCTGGGGCCGCTTCGCCATCTGTGAAAGGGAGTAACGGCAGAATCCAGCCAGCCAGCCAGGAGCGGCGATAGCCCTTGTCATCCGTTTCCGTGTAGTAGGAAACCCGTAGCAGCTGCTCCAGGGAGATGTGGATAGTAACTGGGGCTGCCCTGCCGTCCACCCAGACCTGGGCTCCTGGCTCAGCACCCACCCTGGCCTCAGCTCTTACATAAGCCAAGGTGTGAAATACGGGGCAGTAGGGAATGGAAAAGCTGACCAGCGTGGGGGCAGGGTGGTGTGGAAGGCACGGAGCCAGCCAGGTGTGGAGACGCGTCTTGGCGGAGCCACTGGCACGTGAAAGGTCTAGCCTCTCTTGAGCCTGGTTGCTGCCAAGCCGGATTGGGCCCAGTCCCCAGCCCCTTGGAAAATCTGGCCTTTGATGGGAGTGGAGGAGGCACTGTGACAGCTGTGCCGTTCATGGCACGGGGCCCTGGGTCGGGGAACAGCAAGAGGTGGGCCTGCTGTATCCCGGCAGAGCTTCCCAGACCTCCGCCCTTCTCCTCCACAGGCGCCATAGGCTCAGCCTACAGCGTCGTACTCAACCCTGCAGACACCCACCTGGAAGCAGTGGCCAGGGCTGGCCGGTACACGTTCACTGCAGGTGAGCTGGCAACGGGTCCCTGGACACTGACCCTGGCCTGGCTTAGAGGGCAGAGAGTGGTGGCACCCAGCTTTGTCTGCACAGGGACAGCCAGGTGCTGGTTCAACACCGCCTCCGTTTCCCCACCTCCAACCCCCACCTCCCCTTACAGCTGCTGTCGGAGCTATGTTTGGCCTCGCCACCTGTGTCAGTGCCCAGGTCCGTGAGAAGCCAGATGACCCCCTGAACTACTTCATTGGAGGCTGCGCTGCAGGCCTGACCCTGGGAGCGCGCAGTGAGTATCGTCGCGTCCCCCCACACACACAGTGCGTGACCCCTGATAACTTCAGCCTCCTCCCTCTGTTCTACTCCAGACAGGCAGTTGCTGCCATTACAACACCAGGCAGTCCTTCTACCTAAATGCCCTCCTGGATGGCTGTCCTGCCCATGCCACCCTGTGTCACAGACACTCAGTAGCCATCTCCAGGGTGGGACGAGGCCTGCCTCTCCCCCTCCCCCCCATCCTTCTACCATTCACATGTGCACACTGGGAACGGGCGGCCGTCTTCTTCCCAGCTGGGGGCCCTGTAAGGTCTGGGTTTGCCCTCAACCCAACTTTGACTTCAACCCCAGGCCTCCTCATACTCTGTGTGGTCCTGGGCGTCTGGCTAGGGGAAAGCCGTGCTGGCCCTCAATTCAACCATGGGGAAACGCTGTAGCAGGGAGGTGTCTTAACTGCCAGGAGCCAGTGCTGACTACATCCCCTCCCGACATGACCTGGAGTGGGGGAATAGTTGGTACAGGGTAGCCGGGCCTTGGTATCCCCATTTCCACAACTCACTGCTGGGCTCTATAGGTCTCTGAAGAACCCTAGTTCCGTCAGCCCTATCATCGTGGGGGGCTCCAGGGTTGCACCTAGAACACCCTGTGCCTGATGCTGTCTTTCCCCACAGCTCACAACTACGGGACTGCAGCTACAGGCTGCGTATACATGGGCACCGCAGCCGCCCTGTTCAAGATGGGAAAGCTGGAAGGCTGGGAGCTATTCGCCAGCCCCAAGGTGTGAGCGGAACCCTGCGGCAAATAAACACCGTGTGTCCCTGTGCGCAGTGTCCTGGAGACTTCCTTGCAGCCATGCACCAACCACAGGGGAGGGGTGTGTGTGTGTGTACGCACGCTCGTGTGCAGAAGCGGATGAGATGACACAGGTCCAGACTTACTCTGGACACATAGAACTCAGGCAACCAGGGAGAAGACCAGAAGACCACACGTGCCCAGTGTGGGTGTGCCGAGGCTGCTGACCTGGCCCTGCAGTGGGGGAGCTGCCCACTGGGGCCAGAGGGAGCTAGGGTTGAGAGCTGCGTTGACACAATCCACATTCCCGTGGTCAGCCACCAGCGAGTGGAAACCTGGCCACCCCCACGCTCAGGTTGCCGCCATTGCCTCCCGGGCCTGCCCCCAAAGCCAACAGCTTCTGGTAAACACTGGGCCCACACACCCGTTACTCCAAGTTCCTGGGCAATGGAGCAGAGAGTCCTGGATGGGCTCTCCTGTGCTGCAGGCCACCGCAAGCCTCAAGCCCAGAATGGAGCCCATCAGCCTGGCCAGGTGACATGGGGCTCAGTCCCTGCCTAGCAGAATCCTTGCCCAGTGCCTGACAGCCCCATGATTTAGGTGGCCCCGGAATGCTGGCGACGCCCGGCCCAGCACTGGCTGAGCTTCCTGGCAATTGTGGAGGAAGCAGCGGGCTCCAGCAGGCCGCAGCGGCTGTAAATCAAGCTCTATGTCCTGCCTGAGGAGCTGCTGGGCCGAGGCACTCCCTGCTGGGGGCCCAAACTGGCACGCGTCCCCTGCAGCTCCAGGTGCCATCTCAGGGTCATCCCCAAGGCTGTTTGAGCTGGACTTGGGGCTCCCTGAGAAAGAATGGGGATACCCCAAGACATGCAAAGGACACAGCTCAGGCCCCAGAATGCTGGAATTCATTTGCTCTCTGGCTTTGAATCATGGGTTCCTGGCTTTATCTCTCAAAACATGCATGGAGCCTCAGCTCTGCCCTAGCACACAGGAAGGATGACTTTCCTCCGCACAGCAGGTCCCTCCCAGCTTCCTGGTTCTGGATGTGTGCCCACAGAGGTCTGAATGGACCTGGGTGGTCACCATCTCCTTTTCCTTCACTCTGCCTGAGCTCCAGGGACAGGAGGGCCTCCGCCGGGGCCTGCTGTGGTGCTGCCCTGCCCACTGGTCACTATTGCGTCTTCCATAGGTTTGAGGGGGGCGGTGTTCAAAGCCAATGCCTGTTCCCCCTCTTGGCTTCCAGAGTGCTGCTGACTCTGCTTGCAGCCCACCCAGCCCTTTCTGGGCTAGCTGCCAGGGCAAGAGTGGCCTGCCAGGCTCCCCGCCTGCAGTCCAGACCCCCAGAAAGGGGCAGGATGGGGTGGCTGCTCACCGGGCTCCAGGGAACCCCAAATCCAGGCCCCATTGGCAATAAACATTTACTAGCCAGCGAAGGTTGACGTCACCCCGACACAGAGGCCCTCATCCAGAATGCCCTGCAGCCTCCCGTATGGAGCAATGGGGACCATCAAGACAGGCTCCCTGGAGGCCTGGAAGAGAAGGTCATCCTCGGGTCAGAGCAGGTGCTGGGGACGCTGGGACATACCTTTTCCTAGAATACATCCTACACATGTGGGCACAGGAACAAGAAGTGTGGCCCAGTGGTGTCTGCCGGCAAACCAGAAAAGTGTCAGCAGGACACAGGGTTGAAGTGTGGCTGAGAACTCCCACCCCTGCCCCACAGCCCTCTTCCTCCTCTTCCTCAGGACCAAGGCCCAAGTCCTCCCTGCAGCCCACAGTGCCTGCTCTGCTCCCCCCCCCCCCGCCCTGTTCCAGCCACACAGGCCTCCCCCGTGCTCCAGCATGCCGGCTCCATCCTGCCCCAGTCCCTTTGCCCACCGTGAGCCCTCTGCCCAGTGGTTCTTCCCTAGCTGGCACTTACAGCTTCTGCATGTCTCCTCTGGGGGAATCCCTCGTCCCCTTCCCTCTGCTGCTCTCATGGGCTCCATCCTGGCTACTACACCCCCTGGTTCTGACCCAGCAAGGCTCAAATAATTCCACATGGAATGACTGAGAGCGAAAGGTCAGGTTAGCTGGTGGCTATGGTGTAGCCGGCCAAGAGAGCACCCAGGCCTGAGATGCTTACCTCTGGTGTGGGCTTGGCCCAGGGTCCTGCCTTCTCCAGCAGGTGAGACACACAGGGTAAGAACAATACACGGAGCTCAGTGCATGGCAGACAGCAACCGCCACAGGCCATTTACAGTCTCGCCCCAGCCGCAGGGAACCTGTGGGCAGCTGCATCCACACCACACATGCAATTGAAGACAATGAAGATGGATCTTTAAAAAGTAAGGGGAAAGGTGTCTGCTGCCGAGCCTGGTGCCGTGGGTGTGATCTCTGAAGCCCACACAGCTGGGAGCAGAGAACGGACTCCCATGGGTTGTCCCTGACCTTGGCACCAGCACACTGGATGAATATGTGGGCTTTAAAGGACCAGGACATGTAGGAGTCTGGATCCTATGGAACCCAGGGCGGTGGCCAGCGCCTGAGTCCACAAGACGGGAGTGGGTCTGTGAGGCGAGCTTAGGGAGCTGTGAACATGGGACAGGCCAGGGTGTGTTTCCCACAGAGCACGGCTTTCTGGGAGGGAGCCACTCAGGCCAAGGGCACAGCACGCCAGGGCCGTGGGTCCCTCAGTGAGGGTCCTGTCTGCCATCCCAGCAGCGGAGATGGAGTCAGGAAGATCCCGTTACACAACGACGTTAAGGCTAGCCTGGGCTACAGGAAACCCTATTCTTAAAAGGGAACGGTCAAAGGAAAAACATAAACATTTCATCTTGGCAAAGCCCCCTCGCGGGGGAGGGGCAGCACCTGCCCATTAACCGGAGGGAGTCATCATCTACTGGGAAACTGAGGCACAAAACACCTCCCCTTCCAGTTCCTCTCTGAAGCAAACCCCCCCCATCCGCCCACACAGACCCAAGCTTTCCAGGAAGAGCTGGGTGGTCGGTAGTCTGGAGCCTGGGGGCTGTGGGCTCTGACCCTGAACCTCAGCAGGGAAGGGGGGAGGCGGGTAGTGGGGGGGAGGGGGGCATTCCGCCCACACGGAGGGGCCCAGTCGCTCTGGGGCCTGCCTGCCTGGCTGGAAATCCACAGACCCCACTCATTAAAGAAACAAAAAGCTGAACCTGCTTGTCTTTTTATATGTCTAAAATGTACTTTATGGTTTTTCTTCTTTTCTTTCAATAGGTAAAACAGACTTGGGCTACCCAAAGCTTCCTAAGCTGCCGAGAACAGACCTCAGCATCCCCTATACACACCTGCCACCAGTCCGGTGTCTTTGTGTTTTCTTTCCTCTGGCCTCATCCCCATCCTTTCCTGCCTGGCACACGGAGACCCACCTGCCCTTTTTAATGGCAGCATACTATTCTAGCGCTCTCTCCCATGCCTCTCCCCCACCCTCACTAAAGCCACATCCTGGGAGCTGCCCTTTGTCCACAACCTCTAAAGTGCTAATTAGCAAGCCAGTTTTCAGTTTACGGAGAAGCTGAGCCACAAAGATAAAGCTCCCATAAGTCACCGTCCTTGTTCCTTAGTCCACGCAGGTCCCCAGCTTGCACGAGCGGCAATGTTTATTGCCACCAATGGCTAGTGTCCATAGCTGTCGGAAACCAAGGCCTGGCAGAACCCTAGAGTTCTCTGTACTCCACCTGACTGCCACCACCCAACATCCACCCAGGCTTTCCCTCGCCGTGTGCATTTTAAGGGCTCCTCTAGTCTTTATGTCCGCTGGCTCCTGCTTAGACGTGTTTAGTATCCCACTTTCTGGGTAGACCACAGGCCGTCCCATTTGGTCTGGAAAGGACATGCCGGTATTGCTACCATTGTTCTTGCCTTTGTGCTCTGAGATCCGGCCTTACTGTGTGGCCTAAAACTCATCCTCCTGCCTTCAGGGTGCCGAGACGCCTGGTGGGTGCCACCACTGCCCATCTGAAGGACATCCTGCTTGCTTGCAAATCCTAGGGATTATGGAAACGGTTCCACAAACACCGTGCACGTGGGTTTGGTGTAGGCACAAATCCTTTACCTCCTTTGGGTAAACACTAAGGACGTGACTGTGGACCCTGTGGGGAGTCATTGTTGCTCTCACCCCAGCAGTGTGGCAGGGTGTCCGTGGCCCCAGGTCCTCCATGGTATTTGGCTGTTGGCAGCACCTGCCCTTCCCGCCCCTCTTGAGCTTTGCTTAACTGTCACCTTGGCTCCCTGGAAGCACAGACGTTATTTATGCCACTGAGGACAGTCACATCCCTAAGGTCACATGGCAGATGGACAGAAAGCCAGGATGTCCGAGTGGCATTATGGTATTTCTGCCCACTGAGTACTCTCATATGCAGACGCCCATGGGTAACGGGTGTTGAAGCATGTGTCGGACTCACAGAAGACGAGAACGTTAGAGATAGCATGGGAGAGGAGATGGATTTGAGGAGAGAAAGGGACAGGAGCAGCTGCTGGGGAGAGCCCTGGGTGCTGGTGCTCAGGTCCTTCTCTGGGCTGAGTCTCTTTCAAGTCCCCCGAATAGCTGTGAAGATCCAAATGACGCATCTGGCACCTGTGCAGCCTCGCTCAGGGCCACAGCAATCCCTTCGGCAACTACTGGTCCAAGATCTGGTCCCCATCGGGATGATCTGGGGACAGCTGCCGACCATCTCTGGTCTCTTCCCTCTTAAAGAACACTGGATGTGAGGAGGGGGAGGGGCATGGACACTTCCTGCCCCAGACTGGTCCTCTGATGACAGTTGGGGACTCCCTTTCTTCCTAGACTGTGCTATTCCCTTCTGACCCTCATTATCCAGCCACCAGCTACAGGAGTAGGTCTTCCCCATCCTGTCCCCTGCCATCCTTCCCCCGCCATCCTGCTCCCACCATCCTGTCCCCTCCATCCTGTCCCCTCACCATCCTGTCCCCCGCCATCCTGTCCCCTCACCATCCTGTCCCCTCCATCCTGTCCCCACAATCCTGTCCCCCTCCATCCTGTCCCCTCCATCCTGTCCCCACAATCCTGTCCCCCGCCATCCTGTCCCCACCATCCTGTCCCCACCATCGTGTCCCCACCATCGTGCCCCCCACATCCTGTCCCCACCACCCTGCCCCTCACCACCCTGTCCCCCACAATCCTGTCCCCACCATCCTGCCCTCACCATACTGCCCCTCCCCCCCCCATCCTGTCCCCC